>NC_081438.1:25030947-25195947 GCF_949786415.1 Peromyscus eremicus | reverse complement strand
ATCCTTCTGCCTCTGCCTCCTGAGTTCTGGGATTAGAGGTGTATGCCACCACCTCTATAGTTTATATTTATGTATTGGGGGGGGGGGACATGAGTGACAGTGTACATGTGGAGGTCAGAGGGCAATTTGTGGGAATTCATTCTCTCCTTCCATAATGTGGGACCCAGGGATCGAACCTAGATTGTCAGGCTCTACGGCAAGTGCTTTTATTTACCCATTAAGCCATCTCACTGGCCCTAACGTCTGTTTAAACAGCTTCCCATTCATTATATAGATTATCCCAGTAATTTAACCACAAAAGATCCTGCCCACTCTCTCAGTAAATGCTCTGAGAGTCACCCTCAACAACAAAAGAGGTTAGCACTCCACCTGTTTACACATTAGGAGGCACTCACAAAGGTTAAGGGGTTTGTTGACCTGAAGTCACATAACCTACATTTAATTCCATGTCTTTTTGAATTCAGAGTCCATGACTCTCAAACCACCCACCACTCACCTCTGAAAACCCAATCTACCCTCTGTAGTCATCCTTCAAGAATTCCTCCTCCACCCCACCCGGGAGAGTGGGATAGGATATAAAAGTCAAGGAACCCCCAAACTAGTGTTCTGTGGGAGCGATTTCCTCGTCAACATAGTTCTATTTCTGATTTGGGGGTGGAGGTCTGGTACCAGCCCAGGTCGTGACCTTAAGATGACCCTCTGGGTAGAAGAACTCTTGCTGCCCTTCAAAGTAACTGCCTTTTGCTTTTGATACAGGGTAAAAGACTAGTCCAGGTGTGATCATGCCAGGAGCAGGTGAGTGGAGAGGTGTCGGAGGTGGGAGGGGGAAGGGATGAGAAGTTATGGCTGGGACAGAGCACAGACACTGGAGTGCCACATCTGACCTGAATGGCCTTTGTCCAGATCTTCCTGATCTGTCCTTATGGGAGCAAGCTGTCAGAAACAAGAACTTCAGGTGGTCTCACTGTCTAGGCAGGAGCCCTTGGAAGAAAGTAGGAGAAGCTGGCAAGCCAAAGGCTGCATCTCTCTTCACAGCCCTTTATCAGAACTCTGCCACAAGGCTAGACCTACCCCGGGCCTTAGAAATTCTTGCAGAATGTCCTTCCAAACTCCCTGTGGCTATTTTCACATCTGCACCCTCCATCCGCTTCCCAGCATGAGAATAAATGCCAGTCTGTGAGAGACCCAATTCTCACTGCCAGCTTCTGCCTCCCCCGGGCATTTGGGTAGCTGTGAAAAAGGCCAGACTGTCCCTTATGCAGGCACCCCCCTGCTGGACAGAGGCCCAGCATCCAGGGTTTTTTTTGGGGGGGTAGCCTGTTCTCCCCACCTCTGCAAGTGATGGGTGTCTATAGTGTCCCTGCATCTGGGTCTCCTTTCCCTGGGGAGCAGGTGATGCTCCTAAGTTGGGGGGAAGGGTAACTGAATGGTGGCCTTCCTGGCATGCTCACGGGCTGGACCATGGTCAATTTATGTCCAGGAGAGTCTTCCCCTTAACCCTTGAATTCACACTTTCTCCATCACTTTAGGTGAAAAGAACAGCATTCTCTATCTCTAATTCTACCTCGCCTGATCCCTCGGACAGAGAACTCCAGCAATCAACCCCTCAACACTGATCCTCTGCACATCTGGGTCCCCTGGCTGGGGAGGCCTGAGGTCCAACCCAGCCCAGCCCCTCTGGGAAACACCCCCGCCCCATCAGAGGCTCTTACCTCCCCGCTGACCTCTGTAGTCTTCTGGGTGCTGGAGCCGGGCTTCCAGGTCCCGTTTGTCCCCGGTCTTTCGCTTGACAAGGCAGCTCTGTGGCTTCCCCACGGGCCCGGCGCCCCCGTCTTCCCTCGGGCGCCGCTGCCGATTGCTGAAATGCTGGACAGCGCACCACCATCGAGGCGGCCTCCTGGGCTGCTTGGTGGCTAGAGCTTCCCGGAGTCCGCAGTTCACCGCGCCCTCTGCAGGCCTGGCGGACCTGATGCTGCAGATGCGGCACCCAGCAGGGGGCGGGGCATGTCTATTCCGAGTGCTGCCTAAAAGCAGAGGCAGTTATTAACTTGGAACTGGGCACAGTCCTCGGTGTCTAGAGTCCTTACCAGCACTTCCCCTGAAGGCTGGGCGCAGCTAGACAGCTAGGGGACACTTCCAAAGATTCCCTTGTTATTATGTTCTGACTGAACCAGGCAGGCTGTGTAGGGGTGAAAAAAATAAAACCCACTGGGGAGAGAGTTCTTTTATCCTGTCCACCCCCTCTCCTCTCTCCGTTTCTTCTTTTTTAGTAGTGTCTCACGTACTCCTGTCTGGAGTACTCAAATTCACTACGTAACTGAGGATGACCTTGAATTTCTGATCCTTTACCTGTAGAGTGCTGGGATTATGGACATGTACCGAGCCCCATACCTGACTGATACAGTGCTGGGGATAAATTTCAGGGCTTTGTGGATGACAGGCAAGCACTCTACCAACCGAGCTCCATCCTCAGCTGAGATTCCGTGAGACAGAATGTTGCTGTGTGTCCCAGGCTGGCCTCAAATGCACAGTAATCATCATGCCTATGCCTCAGGCTCCTGAAGGCTGGGATTACAGGTGTGGGCCCCCAGGGCTGTCAACTGGAGCTTGAGAATGGGATGGCTGGGCATTTGGGTTTTCTAGGCTGGAAGTCATGGGATCCTGAGCTCAAGTCACTATTTAGTGGGTTGGTGTGTGGCCTTCAGCTGCCTGTCTGCATCAGCAACCCTCCTTCTATTTCAGTCAGCCACAGCCAGGAAGGGATCCCAGAACCTTGCCCAGTGTAATCCGGGAGTGTAGACTGTTCCTTCGTCCGTCCCACCAGTGGCTCCCCATAGCTATCTCCGAAGGCAGTGTTAGACGTGCCAGAATCATCTAGAAGGGACAGAACCGGGGTGAGGGAAGTCAGAACGTGGAGTTTAAGAAACCTTTTGGAGGTTTGGAGAGATGGATCAGCAGTAAAGAGCCACCCATTGCTCTTGCAGAGGACCCAGGTTCTGTTCCCAGTACCTACATGGTGGGTTACAACTGTCTGTAGCTCCAGTTTCAGAGGATCTGTGGCCCTCCTCTTTGTATCTTTCTCTATTTTCTTCCTTCCTTCCTTTCTTTTTTAAAAATTAAATTTAATTTTTTTGAAATGAGGTTTCACTGTGTAGCCCCAACTGGCCTGGAACTCACTATGTAGAGTGGGCTCAAACCCACAGACACTTGCCTGCCTCTGCCTCTCGAGTGCTGAGGTTAAAGGTGTGCACACTTTTTTTTGAGACAGGGTTTCTCTGTATAATAGCCTTGGCTCTCCTGGAACTTTCTCTGTAGACCAGGCTGGCCTCAAACTCACAAAAATTCGCCTGCCTATGCCTCCCAAGTGCTGGGATTAAAGGCGTGCGCCACCACCGCCTGGCTAAGGTGTGCACTTTAAATCCCAAGTCCTGCTCCCACCACCCACTTCTAACTTCCATAGGCACCAGGTACACAGGTACACACATGACTCACATACATACATGCAGGCATCACACGAGAGAGAGAGAGAGAGAGAGAGAGAGAGAGAGGAGAGAGAGAGAGAGAGAGAGAGAGAGAAAGCTGTGGATTTCTGTGTGTTTCTTGTGAGCTTATGAGGAGTCTGGCATGCAGGTCTGTAAGTATATTCGGCCATCTGTGGCTGCCTGTCTTACTGCAGGCTGTCTGTGTGAGCCCCCTCCCCACGCCTCCTCCTCCTCCTCACAGGTTTCTTTGCCTGTGTCTTTGGTGTGTGTGTGTGTGTGTGTGTGTGTGTGTGTGTGTGTGTGTGTAAGATCCTTACAGAACAAAGGTCGGGAGTGGGTAAAAGGGCAGGCTACAGCTGCTGCTGCCAGCTCTGCCACCCTAGAGTCCCCAGGGTGAGTCCTCAGCCGGTCTTCCACCTTCCTGCTGAATTAATATTTCATCAGCTGGGGCTCTGGGCTGGCTAAGTACCAGTCAGACTGCTCTCTCCTTCCAGGGAGAGTCTGCCCTTCTGTCTGTCTGGACTTTCTAGGGGACAGACAGCCAGCGAATCAAGGGCTAGGAGAGTGCCCTCAGAGGGCCTGCGATCTCCCCTTGTTTGAGGAGCCATAGCTGGGGTGTGCAGAGGACTGGAGGAGGGCCAGGGGAGGGCCAGGGATGCAGCGTCTCAGTGCAAAGATCATCCCTTCAACGAAGTTGGCTTTATGGAAGCTTGCCGCTGAATCTTGGTCCCTGACCAGCCCTGGTTTCTAGTCTTTTTTTGGAACTTGAGACTGGGAACCCTGCCCTGGCTGAGCATCCATCCCCCATCCATCCTTTGTCTATCTCTGCAGCTCCTGCTTCCTTGGCTTTGGTGATGGGGGGGGCACTGCTTCAAGGGAACAGCAAGATTGGACATGCACTCAATCTTCTGCTGCTGCCTTAGAGCCCTTAGCCTACCAAGGATGGGAGAAGGCGCCAAGACCCTGGCGATATCCCCTACCCTGGCAGTCTCTTTGCGTTGTGGTTTGAATCTGAAATGCCCTCCTCCCACAGCCTCAAACTTTGAGAGCCTGTCCCCCAGCTGATGGGGATGTTCCAGCAGGTTGTGGAACCTAGGGCCTTGGAGGGGAAGCTCAGCGGGTAATCCCTTCAAGCCTAGAGACTCACATCGAAGAAGAAAGCCCGACCCCCAAAAGTTGTCCTCTGACCTCCTCAGGCATATCATTCACACACACACACACACACACACACACACACACACACACACACACATACTAATTAATTTCTTTGTTTTAAAATTCTCAATATATGTCCCAGAGAGGGAAGATTAGGGCAACAGAGAACAAAAGGGTCTAAACTGAGCTCGATGTGTTAGTGCGTGCCTGTTATCTCAGTACGCGGGAGCCTCAGAACTTGAGGCGGGGTCATGAGTTCAAGGCCATCTTGAGCTACCGAGTGAGCTCTGAAGAAGTCTGGGCTATAACAAGATCCCGAGTAAGATAAAAATAAAATACAATTCAACAGCAGGGCCAGTGGGGTGGCTCAATGGTAAAGGCCCTTGCCACCAAGCCTGACAAACGACACTTGATCTCCAGGAGGACCTAACGGTGGAAAGAGAAAACTGACTTCTACAGGTTGCCCTTTGACCTCCACATGGGTCATGGGGCAATGACATGCCGACCCCGCCTCCATGCACAAATTAAAAGTAAAATAAAATGGTTTGGGGAGATGGCTCGGTGGGTCAAGTGCTCGCTGTACAATCGTGAGGACCTGAGTTCGGATCCCCGGAGCCCATGGACATAGCTAGGTGTGGCAGTGCACACCTGTATCATCAGTGCTCAGGAGGTGGGGACAAGAGGCTCCTGAGGGCTCCCTATCAGCCAGTCTAGCCAATCAATAAGCTCCAGATCCGGCGAGAGACCCTGTCTCAAAAACTGAGGTGGAGAGAGATTAAACCAATATCCATCTCTGGCCTCCACATACGGGTCCAGGTACATACACACCCCCATCCCCATCTCCAACACACACACACACACCCACCCCCATCTCCAACACACACACACACATACACCCATCTCCAACACACACACACATCTCCAACACACACACACACACACACACACACACACACACACCCATCTCCAACACACACATACACCCATCTCCAACACACACACACACACACACACACATCTCCAACACACACACACACACACACACACACACACACACACACACCCATCTCCAACACACACACACACACACATACACCCATCTCCAACACACACACACACACACACACACACACACACACACACCCATCTCCAACACACACATACACAAATGAAAAGATAAATTAGAAAAGAGCAGGATGTGCCGGAGAGATGGCTCAGCTGTTAAAAGCATTTGCTGGTCTTACAGAGAACCTGAGTTTGGCTCCCAGCGTGCATGCCTGGCGGCTCACAACTGCTTGTAACATCAGCTCCAAGGGGATCTGGCTCCCTCTTCTGGCTTTCTTGAGCACTGAATTCATGTGTACACATACACACACACACATACCTGCACATAAGTAATAATAAATCTTTGAGAGAGAGAGAGAGAGAGAGAGAGAGAGAGAGAGAGAGAGAGAGAGAGAGAGAAGAGCAGGATGGAAATGTGGGGCAAAGAGGATGAATACATGGTAGCCAGCTGCTCCATTCCTTGCTGGGGCCTGGGGCCACTTCTCTTCTCCCTTGACAAGTCCTTATAAACCATATCTACACCCTGCACTCCCTCCACCCCACATCACGCACCTCCCATGTACACATACAGGTGCCTTGCACGGGGACACCCCCTACCGGGGATTATGCAGTGACCTCTCCCTTCAGGTCTGGAGGGCATACCTGGGTCCCTGTGTTCCCTTAGGGACAGGGCAGGCAGGGGAGGGGTGGCGGGGCCAGCAGCTGGGGCTGCCTGGGAGTATGTGACCCAGTTTCATCTCCCAGCATCTGTCTACTGGCAGAACAGATTTTAGTCACCTGAGCTCATTGCACACTCCCAAATACACGTGACAGACTCACAATGCTTTCCCTACATACCACATATGTGGATCTCACACACATGCCCCACCCAGGCCTCTGGGATAGACTCTTCGAGCATCCCAACTCCCCTTGCCCGTATCATATCCATGAATACATTTAGATCATCTCCTCATGCCCAAGACTCAAGCCTCGGCCACACACCACATCCTTGCAGCCCCCCTACATACACAATATCCCAGTCCTACCTGCAATGGGCACCCCCCCACACATGCACAGGGCCCATCCTCACAGCAGGCTGCTGATACACCTTGGCACCAAGCGAGGCATATCCCAAAGACAGTCTCTTTTCATTGTTTTCTTTTATTGCATTTATTTATGTGTTTGTTTATGTACTTATTTATTTATTGTGTGTATGTGTATGGAGGCCAGAGAGCAAACCTGTGGGACTGAGTTCTCTCCTTCCATCTTGTGGGCCCCGGGATCAAACTTCAAGCCATCAGGCTCAGTGGCGCGCGCCCTTCCCCGCCGAGCCAGCCTGCCAGCCCAGCTCCTCCTGTTAGGTTCCCGTGGGACCTTGCAGACTTCGTTCACCCTTGTGCCGATGCACCTCCATGTTACTGGGGCAGAGTTGAGGCTGGGAGAGGGGAAGGTATGGTTATTAAAGCTCCACAGCAGCGCAGAGTGGGGCCACTTGCACACGTAAGCCCCACACTCAGGAGATGGAGGCTAGAAAGTTACCACAAATCAGAATGTTCTCTCTCTGTGTGTGTGTGTGTGTGTGTGTGTGTGTGTGTGTATTTGTCTCTATCTCTGTCTGTCCCTCTGTTTCTCTGTCTCTCTCTCTGTCTCTCTCTCTCTCTGTCTCTCTGTCTCTCTCTCTCTCTCTCTGTGTGTGTGTGTGTGTGTGTGTGTGTGTGTGTGTGTGTGTGTACATGCAAGTGCAGATGGCTAAGAAGACCACGGGATCCTCTGGAGCTGTAGTTACAGGCTGTTGTAAGCCGTTCAGCGTGTGTGCCGGGAACCAAACTCCGGCCTCTGGGAGAGCACACTCCACTGTACCATCTACCCTCCACCTTGTTTTTGAGGCAGGGTCTCTCACTGAACTCGGAGCTCACACACATGGCTAGACTGGCTGGCCACGGAACCCCGGGAATCATTTTGCCTCTACTTCCCCAGTGCCAGGATTAGGCGAGTGTCACCACGCCTTTCATGTGGGTTCTGGGGGCTCTGAACTCAGGTACCATGCGTGTGCACCAAGCGCCCTTCCAGCTGAGCTGTCTCCTCAGCTCCCACCCACCTTGATGCTGATAACCTTCACATTTCGTTCCCGAAGGGTGAACAACGCTCCTCAGAGGCCTCCTTCAACACCGTGGGATAGAGGGTGGAAAAACCAGACAGGGACTTGGTACAGCGCCACTTTTAGAGTTTATTCAAAATGGGCAGCAGTCATGGTGTGGAGAGACCATAATCCTCCCGCCTCCACTTCTCCAGTGCAGGAACTACAGCTGTGGACCATCATGCCTGTTTTTACACTCTGCTGGGAATGTAACCCTAGCTTTATGAAGGCTAGGCCTGCACTACTAACTGAGCCCACCTTTTTACTTTATAAGTTCATTATCTCGGGTATTTTGTTATAGTGCTAGAAATCTGCCCCAACACCTTGGTACACAGAACATATATACACACAGGCATCACATGCACACTTCATGCCACGAGCGTGTACACACACACACACACACACACACACACAGATATGCATGTATCCCACACATAGACACACAAGTATCACCCACCACACACAGAGACTCTCTCCCAAGCCTGTGAAAAGAGCATTGCCAATCCCCCCTGCCTGGCCCCAGCCAGGCGGCCTCCCTCTGGCAGGAGCTGGAGCAGAGTTAACCTAATTACCATCCTGGGTCTGCCTGGTGCACAGCTCAGCTCCCAGCCCGGCTGGGAGCATATTAAAACCAGCAGGAGCCAGGGAGGGAGAAAGCCAGAGGAGAGAGCTATTTTTAGGTAGCAGGTGGGTTTGTTGCGGGGCTGGTGGTTGAGAGGGGAGGGGGCTGAACAGTGTGATGGGGGCTGAGGTCAGGGCACGGAGTAATCTGAAGGAGAGCTCCTGGAACTCAATGGGGGCCAGGCCAGCGATGGGCTCCCCAGGGACATGGGGAGGGGCTCAGAGTTGGTCTGGTTTTGAGACAGCTGTGCCTGCTGGGGCAGGGGACCAAAACGAACCACCCACAGGAGTCTCTAGGGCAGGGAAGAGTGGAGATGACCGAAAAATGGATGGAAGACCTGAGTGAAATCTGATAGCCCACCGCCTAATATCGACAGCAACACAGACACACAGACACAGGCAGACAGACACACAGACACACAGACACCTCTACACACACAACACACATGTGCACACAAGATAGACACACATATCAACACACACACAAAGATAGGGTAGAGATGCAGCGTCAGGTCCCCAAGAACTGCTAGACAGGAGTGTGATCTTCTGAGGTGTACCAGCTACCCCGGGAGTGGATGGTTCCCCCATCCAGGCCCTGATCTGGGGCTAGGCCCTTTTGGTCCCCTAAAAAGGGTCACTAAGACTCCAGGTCTCAGCTAGGGTCACAGTGGACTCTTCACACACACACACACACACACACACACACACACACACACACACACACTACACCACACACATACTGTACATCATACACATACTACATATCACACACTCATTACACACTACACCAGACAGACAGACACCCCCTCCCCCACCATGCCACAAGACATGAGAACTTGATTGAACCAGCATCCTCAGAAATCTGAAGGTTTTGTGTTGAAGACTCATTCTGCTCAAGGGGTGACCTGGTGATGGAGAGAACGACTGGGAAATGCCTGAGATGCCTAGCACATGACCTTGAACTTCCCAAAGCTACCCGGCACCTTGCTGAAGGAGTAAAGCTCCACAAGCAGACGGCCCTGGGTTCGAATCTCACCTCCTCTTACCCACTGTGTGGACCTGGACTCCATCTCTCAGGTATCAAGTCCCTTGTCTGCAGAGTGGAGCTGCCAATTGTACCTACCTTGGACAGTTGTGATGAGGGTTAGAAGCCCATCTGGGGCTGGAGGGATGGCTCAGCCATTAAGAGCACTTGCTATTTTTGCAAGGATCAGAGTTCCAGTTCCCAGCACCCATGTTGGGCAGCTCACAACTGCCTGTAACTCCAGCTCCAAGGGATCTGACGCATGCACTTTTAATCCCAGCACTCAGGAGGCAGAGGCAGGTGGATCTCTGTGAGTTCGAGGCCAGCCTAGTCTATGTAGTGAGTTTCAGGACAGTCAGGGCTACAGAGTAAGACCCTGACTTGAAATCCTCACAGAAAGCTAAGGGTGACTCAGTGATTGGGTGCTTGCCTTGCCCATGTGAGGCCCTGAGTTCAATCCTCAGCGTTAAAACAAACAAAAACACAAATAAATAATGATATAACGATTCCAGAGCCATCATGTTTAGAACGAAGGACTTAGTAAGGTTGGTTCTTTCTGGGAACTTCTAACTTTTCGTTTTGTTTTCTTCTTATGTAAAGGTGTATGGTACACATGTATGCACGCATGTTCACGTGTGTGTGTGTGTGTGTGTGTGTGTGTGTGTGTGTGTGTGTGTGCAGGTGTGTGTATGTGTGTGTGCCTGAGGTTGATGTAGGGAGTCTCCCTCGATCACTTTCCACCTCATTCATTGAGTCAGGGCCTCTCTACTGAACCTGACATGGCTCGTCTAGCTAGCCTACTGCCCCTCGAGTGCCGGAGCTAGAGGAAGGTCACACGCCTGCCTGACATTTGCGTGGGTACTGGGACCGGAACTCAAGTCAGTTGCCTGGCATCTGCTTTATTCCTTGAGTCATCCCCCAGCCTGGGGTTGCCTGCACCCCTCTACTCACGGCCCTGCTCCCCATCTTCACTGACAGCCATGTAAGATTTTCACATTTCTCCATGACCTGTATCACTTCTTCCCACATGGACATTCTCACCTGACTCCCTGTAAGGACCTTTGTGAATCCACGAGGCCCGGGTTCAGTTCCCAGCACCCATCTCCAGGTGGCTCACAACCTCTTGACCGTAAGTTCCTGTAACTCTCCTGGACTCTGAGGGCCTCAGGCACACGCATGGTGCATACACGTACATGCAAGTGTGCACACACACACACATAAAACAATAAAAGTCAATAAACCACGTTTCAGAAACAGTTTGTTCTGAAGTCAAATATGAGCCAGCATGGCCCTAGTAATACAGATACAGGTTACCCCAAATTCCAGGTTCCAATGTGACAGCCGAGGGAGCTTTTTAGTGACAGAAAACAAAGAGAGTGACAAAAATCAAGACACTTTGTGGAAACATCCGACAGCCAGGTCACAGGAAGGAAGGGAAATGTCACTGTGTCTGTCAGATGATATCCAAAGGCACTTCCAGCCTTTGAGTTGGTAGAAGCTAAGGGTCTGTTTGTACACTCCAAAGCACTTTCCTAATGGCCAAAAAGATGTTCGATCACATACAGATGTGTGCTATAGAATATTACTTTAACCGTGCAAAGGTGTGTTACGTTTGTTTGTGTTGCCTTTGTTCAATGATGTAAGGATGTGTGTTTAACTATGTAAAGATGTGCTGCTGTCTCACCTTGCCTGCCTAAGGCACCTGATTGGTCTCATAAAGAGCTGACCAGCCAATAGCAAGGCAGGAGAAAGGATAGGCGGGGCTGGCAGGCAGAGAGAATAAATAAGAGGAGAAATCTAGGCTTAGGAGAAATGAATGAGAAAGGAGAAAAGAACGAGCAAGAAAGAGAGGGACACACCCAGGGCCAGAAGCCAGGCAGCCAACAGCGGCTAGTCACAAGAAGCAGTGAAAGTAAGATACACAGAAGGAAAGGAAAGTACAAAGCCCCAAGGCAAAAGGTAGATGAAGAGAAACAGGTTAATTAAGTTAAAAGAGCTAGCCAGAAACGAGCCTAAGCTAGGCCAAGCATTCATAACTAATAAGAAGTCTCCACGTCATGATTTGGGAGCTGGGTGGTGGCCCAAAAGAAAAAGCCTTAGGTACAGAGGTGAGTAATTAAGGGGGCTTAAGTTAGCCCAAGATGAGTTGGCTCTGGACTTGTACCATTCCAAATTCTTCTCTACATGGTTGAGGTTCCGACCAGCCCCATCTTTTCTCGTTCACAGATGCAGTTGTCCAGGGAACGAGAAATCCTTTAATGATAAGATTTGGCCTTGGGAGTGTAGTAATGACTTTTCTTGTCACTATGACAGAGGTAGCCTAAGGGAGAAAGGTTTGGACTCACAGTGCGAGTTTATCTGGCAGGGAAGGCATGGCGGCGGGAGCATGAGGCGGCGGGTCACATGGCACCCACAGTCAGGAAGCAGAGAGGCATGCTGGTGCTTTCCAGGACCCCAGCCTAGGGAATGATGCTGCCCACATTCAGGGTGGGTCTTCTCTCCTCGGTTTAAACCTGTCTACAAACACTGTCATGGACACTGCCAGATACCAAATTCCATCAAGCTGCCAATGGAGACTAACCACCATGGGGGATGGGAAAATGGGGGTGGATGAACTCTCTAAAATCCACTCCAAGTCCTGGATTTGAACCCCCCACAGGAACTAAAGTGTAGCTCACTGAGATGAACAACCGTGTGAGTGCCCTGGTCTGGGATATATAACTTGTTCTCTGGACCCCCAAACTTCAGCTTGTTTCTAGGGGGTTTTAATAGCACGATGGTGCTATTAAAATATTTATCCAGAGGGCTAGAGAGATGGCTCAGCAGTTAAGAGCATGGGCTGCTCTTACAGGGGACCTAGGTTCCGTTCCCAGTGGCCACATGGCAGCTCACTATCAACTGTTACTTCAGTCTCAGGGGATCCAGTGTCCTCTTCTGCCTCTGTGGGCACCACACACTCACGGTGTCCATATATACATACATACATGCAGGCAAAGTACTCATACACATAAAACAAAAATAAACCATATCTTTTGTTTTTGTTTTTTCGAGACAGGGTTTCTCTGTGTAGTTTTGGTGCCTGTCCTGTGTAGACCAGGCTGGCCTCGAACTCCCAGAGATCCGCCTGCCTCTGCCTCCCAAGTGCTGGGATTAAAGGTGTGCGCCACCACCTCCTGGCTAAACCATATCTTTTAAAGAATTTAATAAAGTTGGGTGTGGTGGTACACCCCAGCACTCAGGAGACGTAGAAGGATTATGGTTTTCAGGGTAGCCTGGGCTACATAGTGAGACACTGCCTCAAAAATAAAACCAAGGGAGGGAGGCTGGAGAGGTGGCTCAGTGGTTAAGAGCATTTATTAGTGCTCTTGCAGAGGACCTGAGTTCAGATCCCAGCACTCACATCAGGAAGCTCACAAGCACCTGTAACTCTAGCTCCTGGGGATCTGACACCCTCTTCTGGATGTGGACTCCACAGACACCTACACACACACACACACCACACATAAACTACACACACACACATACACACACTCACACCACACACACACTACACACACACACACACACACACACACACACATCTCTCTCCCCTGCAAACATACATATAATTAAAAATAAAATTGTTTTCTTTAGATGGGTACCAGATGCACTCGGGTACTGATCAGTGGACTTAGCAAACCCCGTGCATGCTGCCCTTTATAAAGGGGGTGCCGGGGAGATCTGCAGGTAGCGGCCCCAGACCGAGCCGGCACGGATGACTAGCAGGTTATGGTCCGACTTTCTCACCAGCAGGTCAGCTGCCCTGCTGGGGCTGTCTCCAAGAGGTTCTCCGATTCTGACATCTGGGGCTGTCTGTCCCATGGTGACCCCATTAGATGCCATAGGACAGAATGAAGAGGGTGAAGAGAGAATGTACTCTAGTCAACTGGCGTTGGTTAGGTGTCTGTCCCCAAGCTATGGGGTCTCCTGGTGCTAGGACACTGACAGAGACAGAGGAGACAATAGCTTCTTTTTTTTTTTTAAGATTTAATTATTTTTATGTATGTATGTGTACGCCTGTGTGAGTTTATGTGCATCACATGAGTGCAGGAACCCCCAGAGGCCATAAGAGTGTGTCTGATCCATTGGAACTGGAGTTCAGTCAGTGGTAATCTGCCGTACATGGGACCCGAACTCGGGTCCTCGGGAAGAGCACTAAGTTGTCTTAACTGGTGAGCCATCTCTCCAGTCTCAAGAAGAGCCTTTTAAAGCAGGGGTTATATATTATTTATACTATTATATACATATGTATATAAAATCTGCCTCTGCAGAAGCTGCAGGGCAGGCCTAGGCCTGTTCCCACACCCCCTCCTGTGCACTAGGTAGCTTTCTCCTACCCTGGGTTTGAGTCCCAGCCCCTTCTCTCCTCTGGATGTCAGCAGTGTCCTTGTCCAGTGTCCAGGGCATCAGGGACAGGAGGAACCCAAGGTTAGTCTGGCCTCTCCCTTCAAACCTGCAACAGAGACTCGGAGCTTTGCTTTCCAATTTGAGAGCTTCTTTCCAGGGCCCTCCCTTTATTGTTTGCTCCTACTCTGTCGGCTGGCTGGCGACTGTCTCCTCCCTCCCGCCTGGATGAGCCAAGACCAGACAGCACGGCTAGCCTGATTTGGCTCTGGAATGCTAATCTCATTCCTGAGTGACCTAGCCTTGCCTGAAAGCTGTGCGCGGCATCGGCCTCTTGCTCCCTCTTCTGGCCACAGAGAGAACTGCAGCGTCTTGGCCCAGCGGCCTGGGTTAGGTACTGCCTGCGTTCTCAAAGAACTCACTACACAGCTTTCCTTTTAATTTTCCAGAGTAACTGTGGCTCCTTTCCCTGACTCCAGCAATCTTCTGCAACCCATTTGTCCTTATCCGGGCTCCCCGCTGCCTTGGAGCTGTTAAGGACTAGCTCTCGCCTTGCATATGCTCATTAACACACTAATTGCTACCTGTGCCTTTCTTTCCGGCTGTAGGGAACAGTTGGTGAGGGAGGGGACTAACTGGATGTTCTGTAAGAACAGTACATACTTTTAGCTGCTGAGCCATCCTTCCAACCCCTCCTGGTCTTCCACTGACCCCAGAGCTCCCTGATTGTTTGGCCTGGCTGGCTAGCAAGTGCCAGGAATCCCCCAGTCTCCACCCCCAATTTCCCCGATGCGCGGTCTCATGGTGCAGCCTTCAAACTCAGGTCCTCCATTCTTACACAGTAGGCATCTCACCCACTGAGCCATCTCCCCAGCATAGCTGGTAGATTTCAAGGGAGTGGAAATAGGGGTTGGGAAATGCACTCACCCTTTCCAGGCTGCTCACTGCCACCCCAGTGATGGCCCTCAGCCCTTTGCTGTTCCCATGTGCAGCCTGGAGTTCGAGCCTTTGGCAGGAAGTCACCTGGAGCTGGATTTCCTGGAGAGCCCACCTCAGTCACACCGGGTATGCAAAGATGACCTTCCCCATTGAACTTAAAGAAGCTTCAGCCTGGAACCCTGTCACTGAACTATCCAGCCCTGTTAACACATTATTTCTTTGTCTCCAGGAGGAGGGTCATGCCCTTCAGCTGAGGACGCTGGACTCACCAACCAAGCCTGTTTCTCTTTTCATGGGCCCTAGGCTCCAAGGCATGTACCCAGGACAGCTACGAATATGGCCTAACACAAAACTGTAAAGTTACTTAAAAACATTGAAGGTTTTTTTTCCCCACCTTTTGTTAGTTTTGTGTTTGTGTGCACGTGTGTACAGGTGTGGTATGGCCACATATGCACTTGTGTGTGGAGCTCAACTTCAGATGTTCTTCAGAACATCATGTCTGTCCATCTTGTTCTCGAGATAGTTTCCCTCACTGGCCTGCCATTCAGATTTGGCCAGGCTGGCTGGCGAGTGAGTCCTGGGACTCTGTCCCTGTCCACCCAGTGCTGGGATTACAAGCACACACCACACCTGGATTTTTTTTTTGGGGGGGGGGGGACGGACGACAGGATTTCTCTGTGTAACATCCCTAGCTGTCCTAGAACTTGCTTTGGAGACCAGGCTGGCCTCTAATTCACAAATATCCACCTGTCTCTGCCTCCCAAGTGCTGGGATTAAAGGTGTGCACCATCACGCCAGGGTTACACCTGTTTTTTTTTTTTTTTAAATGTGGTCCAGGCATTGAATTCAGGTCCTAATGGTCATGCTTCAAACACTTTACTAACAGGGTGTTGGATATCTTTATTTACTGTCCTCTACTTCACTGTCTCGAGATGGTGGCTTTCACTGAATGGAGAGCTTGCTCTAGTCTAGGCTAGCTGGACTGCAAGCTCTCAGGATCCCAGTCTTCACCCCAGACTAAGATCTGGGCTTACAGATACTCACAGCCACGGCCAGCTTTCTATTTGGGTGCGTGGGAGGATTCAAACTCAGGTCCTCACTCTTACATAGAATAAGTACTCTTACCTACTGAACCATTCCCCTCGTTGGGAGACTTGTTACTTGATTGTGGGACTTTTGAACATGAACTTTGTAGTTGGTAAGGTCATGTCTCAGGGTCACAAGCTTTTTTTGTTGTTTTGTTTTTTGAAGCAGGGTTTCTCTTTGTAGTTTTGATGCCTGTCCTGGAACTCGCTCTGTAGACCAGGCTGGCCTCGAACTCACAGAGATCCACCTGCCTCTGCTTCCCAAGTTCTGGCATCAAGGTGTGTGCCGCTGCCGCCACCACCACCTGGCTATAATTTCTGTTTCTAATACCAATTCTAGCTGTATGTAAGTTCATTAAGCTGTATACACTTTGAGTCTGGTTAATTTCTGGTATGATGTTTTCATTTACTTTTAAGATTAAATAAAAAAAACTTTATACGAACAACAGACTAACCAGGATTGGGCAGTAGTGCTGGCTGGCCATGCAATCATGAGGACCTAAGTTCGATTCCTAGTACCAACCTTAGATATACATACAGGGCCTGGAGATATGACTCAGTGGATAAGAACATTGTCTCCTTTCCCAGGGGACCCTCCACAAAGCAGCCCTGCAATAGGATGAGCTAAGATGTCCCGTGACCTGTCTCTTAGCTCTAGCCTGTGTGGTGAATGCAAGGATCCTATCCAAGAGCACATGTTGCCCAAATAGGTCTGTAGTGTGTCACACACAGAAACGTTGAGTCAGAAAGAACAGCGAGGTTTGGGTTTCTCTCCTGGAGCAGGGTACTTATGTAGGCCAGGCTGACCATGAACTCATGGCAATCCTCAGACCTTTTATTCCTTGGTGGAGTTAGGAACTGAACCTGTTCCAGTCTGCTTTCTGTTGCTGTGACAAACACCACGACCCAAACCATCTTAGGGAAGTAAAGGGTTTGTGGCTCACACTTCCAGGTCACAGCCCATTGTTGGGGTTAGTCAAGGCAGGAACTTGAAAGCAGGCCTGGTTGCTATTCCACACATTACCTCAGACCGAGGAACTCACCTCACAGCCAAACAAGGGCAGGGAGCTCGCTGGCTTATACTCAGCCAGATTTTTCTAAAGGATTTATTTTGTTTTGTTGAGACAGGGTCTCACTACTTATCTGTCTGACTTGGCTCTTGCTTTGCAGACCAGGTTGGCCTGAAACTCAAGAGACCCACCTGTCTCTCCTGAGTGCTGGTATTAAAGGCGTGTGCCACGACATCCAGCCATTTTACCTTTAACGATGTGTCTGTGTGGGTATTTGTACCTGTGCCCGTGTCCACAGAAGCCAGAGGGATGGCAGGACCACCTGGAGTTGGAGTTACAGGCAGTTGTGAGCTTTGAGGCACATGTGCTGGGAACAAACCAGAAGGCTCTCCAACAGTAGAGGCCCTTAACACAGCCATGCTCCAGCCCCAGGGTGAGCCTTCCTATACAGCCAGGATCACCTGCCCAGGGAATGTCGCTGCCCACAGTGGGCTGGGCTGCTCTTAGAGCAATTTACAACCAAGACAATGCCCAGACATGCCTGCAGGCACATCTAATCAGGACAACAGAACTGAAAAGCTCCCTTTTCAGGTGACTTGAGGCTGTGTCAAGTCGATGGCTGAAGTCAGAACCTGGGACATGCTAGGAAGCACTCTAGCCCAGACACACCCCAAGTCCTCACGGAGGGCTCAGGCGAGTGCTCCAACACTCTGAGACACGGTCTCTCTCAGCTGCCTGGACTGCTCTGAACTCAACTCTGGCATGGGGAGGGCTTGAACTTCTGAGACAGTCTCCCTATGCAGCCTCAGCTGGCTTGTACTTCAGTATGTAGACCAGTCTGCTCTTGAAATCAGGGACCCCCCTGCAGCCACAGACTATTTCTGATTCACAGTGTAGTGACGAGGCCCTTGAGTAAGCTGACGGAGACCGGGAAAAAGACAATCAGGCTGCTTTATTGTTATCATCCACAGACCAGCCACACCACTGGGAAGGGAGGCTGATGCTGGTACAACACCCACCAAGCAAATTAAAGACCCTGGTGGCTTCAGAGACATGATGCTGAATAAGTTAGGGTGATGCTGCTGCTCGAGGCTCGAACCTCTCACTTCATGTTCTTGACAAAGTCCTCGCCTTTCTTGATGGAGGCTTTTAGCTCAGGGATGGCCTCAGCAATCATTTTCTCCTCAAAAGGAGTGATTTTGCCAATGCCTAGGTTCTTCTCCAGGCCTTTTTTCTGGATAAGAGGGGAGATGGTAACACGTGAAACCAAGTTAGTGTGATTTGGTGGCACAGAGGCCTGAAATCCTAGCACCCAGGAGGCTGAGGCGGCAGGTGCTCTACCACTGAGCCACACCCCAGGCCCTCACTGGGGGATTCTAGGCAGGTGCTCTACCACTAAGCCACACCCCAGCCCCTCACTGGGGGATTCTAGGCAGGTACTCTACCACTGAGCCACACTCCAGGCCCTCACTGGAAGATTCTAGGCAGAGGCTGCTGGGCTTAGCTGCATCCCAGCCCAGGAGGGATCAGCTGCTTCCAGAGCTGATCTGGCCTTGACAGCCATTCCCAGCTGCCACACCCCCAACCATACTTGCTTGTCCTGTGATGGGCCCGGCTCTACACTGAGACACCCACTCTCCCTTCCCTAAAGTCAAGCAAGCACCAACCACAGCCGTGGTCGCCCTGGATACGCACCCCCAACAGCAAGGGTGTGGAGAAGTAAGTGCACTCCGTCTCCTTGGACTGAACAAAGGAACACTCGACGACGCCTTCCTTCCCGTTCATGGCGTCCACAAGGGAGAAGACGAACCGGGCCCCAGCATAGGCCATGGACAGAGTGGCAGAACCTGGGAGAGAACAATGGGTCAGCACAGCCAGCATCACACCCAGGCCCCAGGGGTGTGCTCCAGAAAAAGCCCCTGCACACCACAGCTCCTGGTGGAGAATCGGGTCTGCATCTCCCCATTTCACTGACATCTCACCCCAGAAATCTGAGCTGCCTTCTAGAACCTTCTCTTCAGGCAAAGGCAGATGCACCTGGAGGGAAATACTCGTTCCCTACCCAGGGACAAGCACTTTTCCTGTCATGCTAACGTTCCTGGCCCCCCGTGTCTGTGTCCGCATCCCCAGAGTCGCCTGGGACTTCACCTGCTCCAGCCTTGGCCTTCACGACTTCCGTGCCAGCCTCCTGGATCCTCCCGGTGAGCGCGGTCAGCTTGTCTTGGGGAAAGTCAACCTTGGGGGTACACTGCAGGGCAAGCCAGGACTGTGTGAGGAACTTCCTGTACGATCCCCGACCCCCGGGGCTTGGCCCAATCCCTGCTCCACAGTGCATTCCACCTTCTATCTCAGCCCCACCGCAACCAGACACCAGGCTTCATCCTCAACACAGCAGTGCGGATGTAACCCAGGGCTTCAACCGTGTCAGACAGGGTCCCCACCACTCAATCAACCAATGTCATTTTCTATTGACAAAAGCAAATTCACTTTGTTCAGAGGCTTGGTTGAGAGAGATCTTATGTAGCCCAGGCTGGCCTTGAAGTCATGATGCAGCCAAGGATACCTCTGAATTCCTAACCTTCCTGCTTCCACCTCCACATGCTGGGACCGCCACCATGCCTGGCTCCCCCGATTGTGTGTGTACACATGCAGACATTTCCAGGCCTGAGGTTGACACCAGGGCTCTCCATCAATCACCCTCCAGCTGACATGTATGCTTTGAGACAGAGTCTCTCACTGAACCCAGAGCGAACTCAGCCAGGTGGACAGCCCAGCAAGCCCAGAGACCCTGTTTTCTCCTCCCTAGCACTAAGATGACAGGCCTGCACCTGGCTTTCTCTACATGGGTGCGGGGAACCCAGCTCAGGTCCTCATGCTCGTACAACAGACCCTTTACTGACTGCGCCTCCTCCCACCCCTCACTTTTCCAGGGTTTTGCGTACTGAGCAGCATGCTCCACGGCTGCCCGCAGTGATGTGGCTCCATCAGAAGACCAGGTGGCATCCTATCGGCTCACCTCCATTTACAACAAGTTCTCCCACCTTCTGGGAAACATGCACCCACAAATGAGCTTGGAGAATCACTGTTTTAGATTTGGATGTGAATGCCTTCTGTGTGGGGATGTCCATGGAAGCTACAGAGGGCAGCAGAACCCTGGAGCTGGAGTTACAGGTGGTTGTAAGCTGTCCCATGTGAATGCTAGAAATGAACTCAGGTCCTCGGCAAGTGGTCCTAACCACTGAGCTCTCTCTCTATCTCATCTCAGTCATCAGGATGGATGCCACGTTTCCTCTTGCTGCACTTACAGTTACACACTTTAAAACAAAATTCTATGCAAAAGCACCAGATGAGTCCTCATACCCAAGGGGCTACAGAGCTGATTTACCAATTCAACTCCTTTGTTTTTGTTTACTACAGGGCTTGATGCAGCCAGGCTGACCACAAACTCACTACATAGCTGATAACCCTGAGTCCTCTCGCCTCCACCTCCCAGAGTGGGGATTATAGCTGTGCACCTGGCCTCCGACACGGTCTGCTTTGATCTCATGGGATGTTTCCCACACAGTGCTGGAGCCAGCTGCTTCTGATCCACCCAGTTCCATAGGCTGTAGTCAGGAAAACCCTAGACAGCTGGGTTCCAGCCAGGGCAGAAATCCCTCCACAATACACAAGCGGGTCCCACTAGACTGTTTGAGAGCTTCAAGTGCCCTGAGGTGTTTGTGATCTCAAAGCTTCCTGCAATCCACCCATCAGCCCCTCCCTCTCCCTCTCCCTCACACACTCTCTGTCTCTCTCAGTCACTCACATACCTGAGAGATCAAGGGGATGATGGTCTTGCCAGCGTGGCCACCAATGACAGGCACGTTGACTCGAGCGGGATCCAAACCCTGTTCACAAGGCAAGGAGTCTCACTGTTAACAAGACTCTTGAGCAGAGACAAGTCGCAGTCACCAAGGGCAGACTGGAAACCCAGAAAGCTCACAAGCAAACCAGGAGGACACAGAGTCTGGGCCCTATCATGTGATTAGTCAGGTGCAGGGAGGGGACAGCTTGTGCAGGGGTCACTCCAGGCTCCTCCGTCACAAGCCGGATCGTGTTGCCCACTCCTCCAGCCACCCGACATTGTCACCCAACCAGAGGGCAGCAGCGATCCTTCCTAGGGCTAATGTCATTCTTCATGGAAATGCCCAAACTAGTGCCCCACATTCTGTTCCAGAGAAAGAGTTCTTCTCCCTCAACTCAGAAATCAAAATCCTTCCACACACTGGAGCCGGTCAGCAGAACAGCAGGCTCAAGGCATGAGAACAGACACTGGCTGAGGCAGCCCGGAGGCTCAGAGTGCCGGCTGCCCTGGCAGGGACCAGAGTTTGGCTCCCAGCACCCACGTGGCTCCCAGCTGCCTCTAATTCCAGCTCCAGGAGGAACCGATGCCCTTCTTGGGACACCTATGCACTGCACTCACATGTGTACAATTCCACACAGACCCCCATATAATTTTATATATATATATATATATATAATTAAAAACAAGATAAATGTATGTCTACTCATGTCTCTACATATTAAAAAAACAATGGGCTGGGCAGAGCCCAAGAGTCAAGAAGCTGGCCAGATGTGACTCCTTCAAGGTAAGCTACTATGGGTAACCCAAGGAAAGGATCTCTGGAACCTTCCTAAGTCCTTATCACCACATGTAAGGACTAGGAGATCAATCTAGTTTTTCCAGGGCATGGTAAATGGACAGGTGGCTACCATCTAAGGTGGATGAGGTAAGCCTGAACCCTGATGCACTGGGAAGAGGTCAAGGGCCAAAGGCACACTAAGCCAGGTAGTAGCTGGCCAGTCTGAGCCTGTGGGGTTCACTGCCTGCTCCTACAGACAACACTGAAGCCAGCCACAAAGACTGAAACCCCCAGGTCCAAGTCCTCCGCCATCTTCCCTGCCTGCGCAGGAGCAAGGGCAGCAGAGTTCAGAAAACAGGCAACTGAGAGGCACTCGCAGGGTCCATACCTTCAGCTCTGCCACGAATGTGTTCGCTCTGACGATGTCAAGGGTCGTCACACCGAAGATCTTGTTGGGGTTGTAGACGCCATGCTTCTTGAAAACTTCTGCTGTGATGGGGATGGTGGAGTTAACCTAGGGAAACCATGAGATGGATGTCAGCTGAGGGTGGAGCCAGCAACAGGCCCTGCCAACAACTGTTTGTAAGCCACTTGCAAGGCAAGGAGCCATGCCAGGTGAACAGACACCCTCTACTGCAAGGACACAGGAGGCTGCTGCCTCGGGGTTCCTTCTGCTGGGCTGAGGCTGGCTTAGAGGAGGTGAACAAGTAGATCCAAGTTCTGTCCTACTGACCCAGTGACTTTGGGCAAGCTGCCTGACTCCCTGGAACCTATAGAATTTATCTGTGCCATGCTGTGCTGGTTTGAATGAGAATGGCCCTCATAAGCTTGTAGGTTTGAATGGTTGGTCCCTAGTTAGTGGAACTGGTTGGGAAGGACTGGGAGGTGTGGCCTTGTTGGAAGAGGCGTGTCACCAATGGTGGGCTTACTCAGCTACCACAGGAGCAACCTACCTGCCTGCCTGCCTGCCCGCCACCACACCCCCCACCATGATGAGCATGGGCTAACCCTCTGAAACATAAGCAAGCCCCCAGTTCAATGCTTCCTTTTACAAGCTGCCTTGGTCACGTTACAACAACAGAAGAGCAAGACAAATGAAGACTATGACAACTACCTTATGAGGTGTGAAGTTCAACTGACTTAATGCAATAGGGGAAGAGCCAAAGACACCAGCCAGGGCACAGAAATCAAACAGAATAAAACGGCCACCAGATCTGTGTTGTGCACTTAATGTAACAGAGGAGACGAGTCACAGGCTACAACAATCATGGGTGAAAGGAGTTACACAGGTGGGCGATTTAAGCAGTGCATGCTGGTGCACCTGTGACCCCTCCATGCCAGCACCTAGGAGGCAGAAGTATGACCGAGTTGTTGGCCAACCTGAGCTATACAGTGAGACCCTGCCCACCCGTCTCCCCTCCAGGAAGAGGAGGAAGACAAAAGAGAAGGAGGAGAAAGAAAGGAGATGGGTATTCCAGGTGGGGAAAGGGAGGTACAGAAAGGGGAGGTGACCTGGCTGAAGGGAGTCAGTTGGAAGAACCAGGTTCAAGCTCCTGATTGGCGACAAAAGGCAGTTTTAGGATACATTCCAGGACCTCTCAACACCTCCAATGTGTGTACCATTATATCACACACATATCAGCCTCGCCCCCTGTACTCACCGGGTTGGCAATGATGCAGATCATGGCTTCAGGGCAATGCTGGGCACAGGCGGCCGTCAAGGTGGCCACAATGGTAGCGTTGGTGTTGAATAGGTCATCCCGTGTCATTCCTGGCATGGTCCAGGGTGAGAAAGCCACAAAGAACATAGTGAAATTTCAAGAAATATTTATCATATTTTTATTTATTTTCTGTGTACGAGAGAGAGAGAGAGAGAGAGGGGGGGGGGGGGGAGGGAGGGAGGGAGGGGGGGGTGTAAATCCACACACATCAGCAGAGATTTATTTATATGTGTGTGTTTGAATGTGGTGTGTAGGCCCACAGAGGCTCCCTAGTAAGACCTTACTCAAGGTCAGAGAATCTGATCCTGCTTTACCCAGCAGGGCTGCAATAATGAGATGATTTGGCCACAGTGTGGTTACCAGGTGTTTGGAAGGGTCAACACCTGGCTGTACATTGTGCTTTGATCTTGCAAGGGGGAAGTCTTTTGCCTTGCCCCTTGGCATTGTATAAAAAGCCCTTTGGAATAACCTCAAGACGACTGGTTACTGACCCAGGGCCCTCCTGAAGCTAGCCTGTGTCTGTCTGTCTCTCATATCATCTCCTTCTATTTGTTTTTTTTTTTTTTTTTTTTCCGTTTTTTGTTTTTGTTTTTCGAGACAGGGTTTCTCTGTATAGTTTTGGTGCCTGTCCTGGATCTCGCTCTGTAGCCCAGGCTGGCCTTGAACTCACAGAGATCCGCCTGGCTTTGCCTCCCGAGTGCTGGGATTAAAGAAATGCACCACTACTCCTTCTATATTTCTATCTAATACTTTCTCATTTCTCTCTCCTTCCATTAAGAACCCTTCGACAGGATGAAGCCGGACTCTGACAGATTCCCACAATGTAGTGGGCCTACTAAGCTTTAAGTAGGTGTTGGATCCCTTGGAACTGGAGTTACAGGCATTTGTGAGCAGCCCAATGTGGGCGCTGGGATCTGAAATCAGGTTCTCTGATTCTGCCCTTAATAGCTGAGCCCCCTCTCTACCCCCCCACCACCCCAGGGTACCCCCCAACACACACACACACACACAGACACACACACACACACACACACGCACGCACCCACCTGGCTTCCTGGGCACTCCAGCTGGGATCACCACCACATCGCACCCTTTCAGGCAGTCTGGCAGCTGCTCAGGTCCGAGGTAGCCTGGGAAGAAGACCCCATTAGAGCAGTGTAACCTGTATGAGCCCAGGGAAGCCATCATATCTGAGGGGAGGGAACAGAGAGCTTAGTCCCCCGCAAGAGCTGGGATGACAGATGTGTATCTCCATGCCCTGCTTCATACTCCTAAAACAAATTATTTATTATTATGGGGTGTGTGTGTGATCACAGCCAGCTGTGGAGGTCAACTCTTGGGGAGGAATTGGTTCTCTCTTTCTACCTTCATGTGTGTTCTAGGAAATGAACGCAGGTCACCAGGCTTACACAGCAAGGGCCCACCCACACACTGAGTCATCTTGCCAGCCTCAGCTTTCTTTTTTGTTGTTGTTTATTTTTGTTTTTTCGAGACAGGGTTTCTCTGTGTAGTTTTAGTGCCTGTCCTGGATCTCGCTCTATAGACCAGGCTGGCCTCAAACTCAGAGATCCACCTGCCTCTGCCTCCCGAGTGTTGGGATTAAAAGTGTGCGCCACCACTGCCTGGCTTTTTTTTTTTTTTTGAGACAGGGTTTCTCTGTGTAGCCCTGGCTGTCCTAGAACTCAGAGATCCGCCTGCCTCTGCCTCCTGAGTGCTGAGATTAATGGTGTGTGCCACTGGCCACCACCGCCAGCTCAGCCTCCTAAAAGACACCACTGCTTAAGTACTTGTAGAGCCAAGTGCGAAACAGGCAGCCATTTGGTCATGTGTGCAATTTCACTCTAAAGTAGCCCGCAGCCCCCGATTTTGACCATCCAGGTTCATCTGTGATCCTCCTCTAGAACTTGGACCCTGGCTCACTGCATGGCACACGGGGGCGTCTCCAGGGCGGCCACGCCCAGTACCTTTCACAGTTGCTCTGGTCTCGATGTGACTCAGATCTGCTGCCACACCGGGTGTGTGGGCGATATCGTAGAGGGTCAGGCGGCTCACTAGGGGGCTGTTCTTCAGGAGGAGTGAAAGAGGCTGCCCGATGCCCCCGGAAGCTCCCAGCACGGCTACTTTAGCATTGTTCTAGAAAGAAGCAGAGACAACACTTAGGACAGAACAGTGCTTCTTTAGATGACAAGAGGCCAAAGAATGAGCCAGCAGCCATATCGACCAGCTTCACTGTGGTGGAACTGTGGACCTTCACCCCAAAGTCCAAGTTCAAGTGGAGAGAACAGAGGCCTGGAGATGGCGGGACGCGAGGGTCACACTCCAATGTCTTTCTATGATAAGGAGGCAGCTCCACCCGGTAGCCAGCTGGACCGGCGTCAGCAGCCTTATCTCTGATCTGTAGTTTAGGAACTGTAAATATTAACTGAGAGCAGCAGCCCCTAGGAGCTGCACTAGAGTGGGGGAGAGCTGGAGAGAAATATCCCTGTCGCCATGGGGGGCCCAAGGCCTCCCCACATACCCAGTAGCACGGGACATCACTAACGCACACCCTCTTGTCTGTTCTGCCTTTCCCCACCTCACGGCCACTTCTGAGGAACTGGGATTGAACGTCGAGTTTGCTCCTGTTAGGCCAGTGTTCTGCTACCATCTCCACGCCCAGCCCCTCGTCACCTGCACTCTAAACCACCTTAAGATTACTTGTGGGCTGGCAAGATGACTCAGCAAGTAAAAGCACTTGCTGGCAAGCCTGAGCACCTGAGTTCGATCTTCAGGACCCACAGAGTGGAAGAAAATCAACTCCAGAAAGCTCTTCTCTGACTTCATGCATACCCACATGTTAACAAAATTTAAAAATAAAGATTACTTGCAACACTTAATACAACATAAATACGCAGATAATTGTGAAGACTATTGTTTAGGGAATAATGGCAAAAAAAAGTTTGCACATGTTCATTATGTAAGTAGTGTATTTTTGAAAGATTTTTATTATTTTGACTTATGCCTGTATGCTATGTGTATGTATCTGCATGAACGCATGCCATGTATGTGCATGTCCAAGAAGGCCAGAAGAGGGCATCAGATCCTTTGGAACTGTTACAGGCAGTTGTGAGCTGCCCAGTGTGGGTGCTGGGAACTGAACTCAGGTCCTCGGCAAGAGCAGCAACCGCTCTTAACCTTTGAACCATCTCTCCAGTCTGTTTTTTCCTTTTTGTTTTTTTTTTTAAAGATTTATTTATTTATTATGTTCTGCCTACATGCATGCTTCAGGCCAGAAGAGGGCACCAGATCCCATTATGGATGGTTGTGAGCCGCCATGTGGTTGCTGGGAATTGAACTCAGGACCTCTGGAAGAGCAAGCAGGCAGTGCTCTTAACCTCTAAGCCATCTCTCCAGCCTGTTTTTTCCTTTTTGAACATTTTCAGTCCAAGCCTGGCTGGGCCTGTGGGTGGAGGCCACATGGACACGCAGCAGGAAGTGTATATAGAACAGTAATTAATGCTGTAATAAGTAATAATGGGCTTCAGTTATCAAAAACCAAAGCCCAAGGTTAGGGTGTAGCTCAGTGACAGAATGCTTGCCAAGCACGTAGGAGAGGACTTGGGTTCCAATCCCAGTATTGGAAGAAAAAAGAGCTACACAGGGAGGCCCTGTCTCAAGATGGAATCTAACAGGGAAGCAGTGCAGGAAGAACCTGGCCTCTCAGGCCCCGCCTGCCCCAACCTGCTCCTGTCTCCTTGTCTCCCATCCTCCACTCAGGCCCCGCCAAGCTGCTCTCCCTAAGCACACCTCCATCATCTCACTGGACAGGGCAGCAGGGGTTCCATCAGAGCAAGTACAAATGGGGAACGGAAGAAAACCATTCGCACGGTTTCTGTTGATTCTACTGCTTTGAGACAGGGTCTGTTATGTAGCCCAGGCTGACGTGAAACTCACAGAAAAACTAGTCTGGACCTCACAGGTCTGCACCATGACACCTAGCTTAAAATCTTAAAAACAACAACAACAACAATAACAACAACAAAAAACCTTTTAGCCAGGCAGTGGCACACACCTGTAATCCCAGCACTCAGGAGGCAGAGGCAGGAGAATCTCTGTGAGTTTGAGGCCAGCCAGAGCTGTTACACAGAGAAACTATGCCCACCAAAAAAATCTTGTTTTTAATCTAACAAGTAAAAATCTTAAATGCTACCAAGAAACATAAAGAGCTAGTGCTCACCCTCGGGTCTTTAGGTGGGCCTGCTCTGTTCAATATTGATGGGACCCAGCGTGGGGCAATGAGGAAGGAGAGGCTTTCCTCACTTGGTCCTACGCTGTACACTGAGGTACACCAGCAATTCTGTGTACCTAGTCCTCCAGTAATGAGATCCTTTTTAAGAATGTTTTTTGTTATATTTGATTATCTACTTAGTCAGTAGACAACTTGCTGGAGTCGGTTCTAATTTTCCACCATGTGGGTGAAGGAGTGGGAGGAACTCAGGTTGACAAGCTTGGGGACAAGTGCCTTTATCCTCTAAGCCATCTTGTCAACCCCAGTGGGTTCTATCCAAGGCATTATCACAGTGGTTCCTTCCAAGCCCATTAGCCTTTGCTGAGAGCCCAGAGTTCTGATCAATAGTTTACTGTTTGGCAACTGTTCTGAAGATGGATAGATTGTAAAACATTTCATTCAAACCTCTGCTTTCAGAATGTAAATCCACAGTTCTTTGTTTCAAAACTTCTACATCTGTGTTTCTACTACATGGATACACTGTATATATACACACTGTATAGATACATGGTGACTGAGATACATTGAGGACTTTGGCTACATTTTATCGTTGAGATAGAGGATCCAAAGCCTAGAGACCAAACATAGTTGGTTCCAGTTGCCTTTGGACTTATTCCACTGTTTTCTCAAGAGCTAACTGGACACCCAACTGGCATTTTCTTTTTGTTTTTGAATTTGGTTTTTCTAAATCCAACCAAAGCTAAGCTGCTGAACCTTCCCACTACCCTAAACTTGCTCTTTCCTAGAAGTCTTTACACTCTTACCACCGAGTCATGCCCCAGCCCCTCACTGGGGAATTCTAAGCAGGTGCTCTACCACTGGGACACACCCCAGCCCCTCACTGGGGGATTCTAGGCAGGTGCTCTACCACTGAGCCACACCCCAGCCCCCCACTGGGGGATTCTAGGCAGGTGCTCTATCAGTGAGCCACACCCCCAACCCCTCACTGGGGGATTCTAGGCAGGGGCTCTCCCACTGAGCCACACCCCAATCCCTCATTGGGGGATTCTAGGAAGGTGCTCTACACTGAGCCACACCACAGCAAGCACACTACGACTGAGCGCTACCTCTAGCAAGCTCTTCCAGAACTCTTACTCATCTCAGTAAAAACTAGTACCACAACCCCAAACCTTGGCATCATCCACGACTCCACTCTCTCCTGTACCTGATCACCAGCAAATTCAGTTAGCTCCACCAATTTTCACCACATCTACAGCTGTCACCCAAATTAGTACAGTGACTTCTTACCTGTCTCCCTTTGCCTACTAAGTAACTGTTCTGTTCAAAATGGTACTTCCCTTTTGAGAAAATGTCCAAGTTGTACAGGGCTTGCTGGGTTCTCTCCACCCTCCCCCACATTCTCGATCATTCCAGGCCTCCCTGCTCCACACGCTGGACTCTCAGTACTGTCCACCTGCCTGGAATCCTTTCTATATGATCTATGTTTTCTCCTGGTCTTCACTGAAATGTCACGTTCCCTGTGCCTGGGAGATGGCTCAGCAAGTAAAAGCACTTGCTTCAAAAGCCTGAGGACATAAGTTCAATCTCTAATCTTCCCCACATGGAGGAAAATGAGGATAGACTCCAGCAATGTGTCCTCTGCCCTCCGCCATTCCAGTGCGCACATACACACATACAGATACCCACACTGCCCTTTCCCCCAATTAAAAATAAAATCTCAACTCCCTTCCTCTTGAACGCTGACTTTTTCCTCTGGGGCTCACAACTAAAACACTTTAGAACAAGGCAGAGACAATAACATATCTACTATAGAATTCAGGGGCTGAAAAAAAATGGCTCTGTGGGTAAAAGAGATTGGTTGCCAAGCTTGATGACCTAAGTTCAATTCACATAACCAAATGGTAGAAGGTAAAAACCAAGCTGCCCTTACCACCACATGTGAAACATGGTACATATACACACACACAGAGTCAATGATTTTTAAAACTTTAAATCAAAACACAGAGTTCTGTGCTTCGCTCCATGCACAGATGCAACCACCAAAATTCAAATGGAAGCTGGGCACAGTGGCTCACACTTTTAATCCCAGCATACAGGAAGTACAGAGGCAGGTGGATCTCTAGTTGAGACCCCTCACGTCTACACCAAGAGGTCCAGGCCAGCCAAGGTTGCACAGTGAAACTCTTTCTAAAAAAACAAAAACAAACACACACAACTGGGCTGAACCTGGGTTTGTGGCTCAGTGGCACAAAACTTAAGGCCCTGAGTTTGACTCAGTGCCACAAACCTGCCAACCCTCAGCCACACTCTGCACTATCTATGCTGAGCTAACCCCACTCTACTTACTCTTCAGGAGCCATCTTCATCTCTACCTACCAATTATTTCTCATCCACCCCAGTCCGCTTCTCATTCATCCTGGTATCTGAGCACCCAGGGCCTTGTATATGCCTAGGAAGTGTCTACCACTGAACTATGTCCCTATAACTTTGTTTTATTTGAGACAGAGTCCTACTAAGTTACCCAGGCATGTCTCAAACTTCTAATCTTCCTGCCTCTAACTCTTGAGTAGCTGGGATTACAAGTATGCATGAGCACACCCAGTGTGTAATTATTTTAAGTATTTTTGTTTCCCTTTTTTTTTTTTTGGTGTGTGAGGTTATGTGCAGGTACCCAAAGAGACCAGAGGCCAGAAGGCTTCAGATCCTCTGGAGCTGTAGTTACAGTGCTTGTGAGGCACCTGTCTTGGGTCCCAGGAACCAAACTCTGGTCCTCTGCTAGATTAGCAAGCACTTTTAACTGCTCAGCATCCCTCCAGCTCCCTGTATCTATATTTTTCAATGACCTGATTGAATGGGAAACAGGAAGACATGACTTAAATGAGCAGAAATTCAGAGTTCCCTCAAATTATCAGTTCCCTTTTGGGGCGTGGTAATTATTTCTTAAGCCTTGGTTGTATCGATTTGTACAAATCTAGAGATTTGTAAAAACACAGATCCTACTCTCCAAACAGGATCCTGGCACTCCACTTTTAATTGATTCTGACATGCACTAGTTAAAGCACCACTGTCCAAGTAGAAGATGACTAAAAATAGCTTAGTTGTAGGTGTCCAAGGCCAAGTCTACCCAAGGCAGGGATGATCCTCCAAGAATAATCTGTAAGAGAAAAAGGCTCCAGTGGAGGAGGTGTTTCAGTGAGAACTAAGACCTGAGTTCAAATCCCCAGTTCTGCAGCCTGGCAGGTTCAAAAGCCTTGTTCCAAATAAATAAGGTCTAGAGCAGCGGTTCTCAGCCTTCCCAACGCTGCAACCCTCCAAAAACACTTAAGTTCCTCATGTTGTGGTGGCCCTCAATCATAAAATTACTTTTGTTTCTACTTCATAAATACATTTTGCTACTGCTATGAATCATAATGTAAATATCTGATATGTGACCTCTGTGAAAGGGTCCTTTGACCCCCAGGATAAGAACCACTGGTTTAGAGTGATGGAGCAGGGTACCCGATGTCTTTCTCCAGCCTTTGCACACCCATGTGCACACACACCACAGACACAGAAAAATAATTTTTGAACAACGAGGCGTGATGGTGCATGCCTTTAATCCCAGCACTGGGGAGGCAGAGGAGGATCTCGAAGAGCTCGAGGCCAGTCTAGTCTAAATAAATAAGCACAAAGAAAGCAATCTCTCAGTGGCTAGACCACGGACAGCGATCAGGCGCGCTGAATTTCAATCAATTCTGTCACATTACTGTAACCTTGACTCGGTTCTCTATCCTCAGAACCTCGGGACGCCTGCACTACAAAATTAATACTACACGTTATTTCTCTTCCTCATGCATAATTCATACGGACGCTACAAGCAGAAAATTAGTTAGGTCAAAGCAATGCAAAGTTGCATATAATGCAATCTGCTTCCGGATCGAGAGCTTGGGATTCTGTACCTACAAGAAGCGCAGACTCTCCGGGGGAAACCTGGCCCGGCTCTGCCCCTCTCCCAGGCTTTGTACACCGAGCGTCGGTCGGGACATGAGCCGGGGCGGGGGATGGGGGGCCCTGATGTCCAGGATGAGCCTGGCTGGTGAAGAACCCGCGCGTTCCGGGGATGCAACGTGCCGCCCCGGAGTTCCCCGCTGCGCTGGCAGCCCCTCGTACCTGGGCTGAAGTGCTGAAGCTGCGGCGGAGAGCGGCGCCGGCAGGCCGGGCGAGAGCGGACAGCATGACTGGGGCGGGCGGGGCACGGACCTACAGGCGAAGGAGCTAAGAGCGGACCAGTGACTCCAACGACCTCCACTCTGCGCAGTGTCCGCCGGGCGCAGATCCACCTGATCTCGCGAGAGAAGCCCCCAAAAGCCGGACTCCGCGCCACCAAATCTCGCGAGGCAGGCTCGGCCCAGCGCTGCCTGGTCTCATTAAGAAAGACCCGGCCCCCTTCCGCGATCTCGCGCGAGAAGTCTGACGTCACACCGCCCCGTCGCCCGAAAGAAACCCTCTCTTAGACTCCGCCCCCTTACGTGATCTCGCGAGAGAGGCTCGGCTAAGTCTTGTCTGGTCACGGTCTCCTCCCCGCCCCGGAACCGGCGTTAGGCTTTGCGGGCTTTCAGCGTCTCCCTATAGGACGGTCACGTGGGTTAGACGGAATCCCGGGAACGCCCCTGGCAACCGGGTGTTTGGAGGACTTGCGGAGCGCGCTCCTAGAGGACCAGGAGGACAGGCGCTAGTTTAGAAGCGCCTGACCGGAACCGTTTCCTAGGTGGGGCTCCAGACAGACGTCCTGCCGGGGAGCCCGACCGAAGTCGCTCGCGCAGCAGGTCAGGCGGCCCCCGAGCCCCTGACCTCAGCCAGGCCCAGCCTTCCTGCTCCCGGAGCGAGGCTGGAGGGGGTTCTGGGGAGGTTGATGAGTCCCGGAGCGGGGTGGGCAGCGTTTCCCCACTGCACCGGTCAGAGCCGACATTCCCACAAGTTGCACGGAGCCTTGCTGAGTTTCCAGGCTTTGCACACACACCCCTGCTGGGATCACCAAGTCCTAGCACTGACTTAGCAGCAGGAGATGTGCAGGAAGGACCACAACCCTGTGGTATGGAGGAGGAAACGTTTGGAGACTGTGACTCGGGCTTTGGTCCTTGTCTCTACCCTTCGATCCCAGCAGCAGTGCGGGGAACACGATTCTACAGCTCTTCGCCTTCCTGCTCTTCTTTTATTCCTAACCGTGTGTGTGCGTGTGTGCGCGCGTGTGTATGTGCGTGCGCGCACCATTCACAAATCTTTAAAAAATTTTTTTAAGTTTGCCGGGCGGTGGTCGCCTTGAATCCCAGCACTCAGGAGGCAGAAGCAGGCGAATTTCTGAATTCGAGGCTAGCTTGGACTATATGATGAATTCCAGGACAGCCAGGGCTCCACAGGGAAACCCTGTCTCGAACCCCCGTTTCCACCATCCCCCAATATATCAGGGCTGGAGAGATGACTCGAGGTTAAGAACACTTCCTTGATTCTCTTGCAGAGTTCAGATCCTAGCATCTTAACCGGGTGGCTCATAACCTCCTGTAACTCTAGCTCCAAGGATAGCCATCACCTCTGACCTCCGCAGGCACCTACATTCGCGTGCAAAAATAAACATAACTAAATATGATAAAAATGTAAAATTAGGGCTGGAGAGATGGCTTAGAGGTTAAGAGCACCAACTGCTCTTCCAGAGGTCCTGAGTTCAATTCCCAGCACCCACATGGTGGCTGACAACCATCTGTAATGAGATCTGGCGCCCTCTTCCGTATACATAATAAATAAATAAATCTTAAAAAAAAAATGTAAAATTAAGGATCAGTAGACAACACCCAAAGAATGACAGCTGAGGTTGACCTCTGGCTCATACACATGCGCACACGCCACCCACGTGAAAAGATGTTTAAGATAATAGCCAGGTGTGATGGTTCAGGTCAGTAATCCTAGCATGCAGGAGGATTGATGTGAATTTGAGACTAGCATGAAACTCTGTTTAAAAAATAAAGCCGTGTGGCACACGCCTTTAATCCCAGCACTCGGGAGGCAGAGGCAGGCGGATCTCTGTGAGTTCGAGGCCAGCCTGGGCTACCAAGTGAGTTCCAGGAAAGGCGCAAAGCTACACAGAGAAACCCTGTCTCGAAAAAAACAAACAAACAAACAAACAAACAAATAAATAAATAAATAAAACAAAAAACTGAAGCAACCACACAAAAAAGTTCAGGGTCTGGGGATAGGAAAGGAACTGGATGGGAGGGCATGGGGGTGGCTTTGATCCAAACACTTTATACGTATGTGAAATCATTAAACACAAGTTCAGTATCCTAGCTCTGCTTGAGCAGGTCTGTAATCCCAGGTTCCTGGAGGTTGAAGCGGGATGGTAGCAAGTTCAAGGCCTGCCTGGGACAGGTAGTGAGCCCTTGTCTCAAAACAGGACGTAAAAGGAGGGCTAGGGTGTAGCTCAGTGGTAGAGTAGTGACTGGCATTCCATCCCCAGTCATACACACACACACACACACACACACACACACACACACACACACGTGCACACAGCAGCAGTTCAGGTTTGAGAGGCAGACAGTTGTTTCATAGACTGCCGCCTCCGTAGAGGACAGTAACACATCAGTGACTCAGTCTGGCTGGGGACCGTGACAGAATGCAAGCCTTGGGGTTGGTTACGAACGGCATGAGAGCTGAAGAACACAGCCACGCGTGAGAGCTCACATGACTCTTTCTCTCTCTTCCCTGGCCTCAGCCTCTTTGCTGGGTTGATAAGGTGTACTGCCAGCCCAGTCTTGGAGTTGGTTCTGCCTTCTCTGGTTCTCTCCGGCCTTTGGGGAGCTGGCCAAGCCTGACAACCTGAGCTCAAACCAGGACCCACACGGGAGAACGAGAGAGCCAACATGCTGTTGATCCTTCAATAGTGGGAAATATGTAGGCAGGGAAAGGAGGAGGCAGGAAAATGTAGTCCTGTATTCGGACAGACACATTCTTTCTGTTGCCATGGACCCGTTTGGACAAGCGCTGCCCTTGATCTTGTGTCCTGAGTATGTGCTCTGGGAATTCTTTAATTTTCTAACATCATCTAATGGTCAAGAACTATGTGTTATTATGATTATTAATGTGTTTGTTTATTTTGGTTTTCAAAACAGGGTTTCTCTGTGGGTAGCCCTAGCTGTCCTGGAACTCACTATATAGACCAGACACTGGCCTTGAACTCAGAGATCCACCTGCCTCTGCCTCCCAAATGCTGGAATTAAAGGTGTGCACCACCACTGCCTGGCTGTTACCATTATTTTTAAGGCAGGTTTTCATGAACCCCAGGCTGTCCTCAGACTTTCTTTGTTGCTGAGGATGGCCTTGAACTCCTGATCTTCCTGCCTCTGACTCCAGAGTGTTGGGATTACAGGTTTGCATCCGCTATACCCAGTTTATGCAGTGCTGGTTATGGAATCTAGGACCTTGAGAATGGTAGGCAAACACTGTACCCACAGAGCTCATCTCTTTTTTCTGTTTGTCAGACTTGAGACCATTCTGAGAGCAGGCCTCAATGAACTTTGGTAGAGCCGAGTGAGTTTAGAGGAGGTTAGAAACATCAGATGATTCGGGGTGCCGGAAAACTAGCCAAGCAACTTGGATCTTGTTCCTTCGGGTGTGTCCAGCAAGAGCTTTTGAGGCCATCAAAAGCATGTTAAGGAGGAAACAAGGCTTGATTTAAATGCATAGGATCCCTGGACCTGAAGGTAGGGGGAATGGAGTGGCTGGGGGATTTGGGGTGGTGGGGAGAAACTATACATGAGATGGTTAAGATGTGACAGATGAGGGTAACTAGAGAAGTGCAGAGGCAGGTCACAAGGGCAGAGAGGGTAAGAGTCTGTGGTTAACCAGGTCTGAGGCATGAATGATAGGGATGTGGAGGGGCCTGGAGGTGTGCATCAGCTGGGAGAGAACTTGCCTAGCATGCAAGAAGTCTGGGGCTGGATCCTTGGCACCTCATAAAGTGGGCATGTGCATGGTGGTGCCAGCCTCTTTTCCCAGCCAGCCTCTCTTCCCGCACTTAGGAGGTACAGGCAGGAGGAGAGGAGGATCGGGAATTCAAGGTCATCCTTGACTCCATGACTCCAGAGAGTTTGAGGCCAGCTTGGGCTACTTGAAACCCTGTCTCAAAATTGATGATAGCCAGACGATGGTGGCGCATGCCTTTAGTCCCAGCACTCGGGAGGCAGAGGCAGGCAGATCTCTGTGAGTTCGAGGCCAGCCTGGACTACAGAGTGAGTTCCAAGAAAGGTACAAAGCTACACAGAGAAACCCTGTCTCAAAAAACCAAAAAAAGAAAAACAACTAAAACAAAAACAAAAACAAATGATAATAAAAATCAAACTTGAACCTAGCCTGTAACCAAATTAGTAGTGTGCTTTGAGATCATTTATAATTACTCATTCTGCTTACACCGTGTACTCAGCCTGATCAGAATCAACCGACCCCTAAGAAAAACATTGTGATCCCTCCCACTCTGCTTTGGCCTCGGGACGCATTTCACACTCAGCTGAATGCACAGCCTCGGTTGAACCATGTTTCCTGTTTTTCCTTTGTGACTCTTTCATGCCCCTGACTCAGGACGGTGTCTGTGTGTATGAGATGTGATGACCAGGTCTATGACCATGCGCTAGAAGCAGTGAGGCATTGAAAGCAATGTCCCCTCACCCCGCAGTGTGTAGGAGCATGTGAATATAGAGTAACCATTTCTGGCTGTGCCTTTGTGTGCTGTTCTGGGTCAGCAAGGCCAGAAGAAAGTTCTCTCCCTTACGGGACCCCTGTAAAAGAGGCTCCTTCCTTTTGGTTGTCATATCTGTTCTGTTGTATTATATAAAGAGGGCGCCTTTGTTCAGGACCGCTCTCTTCGATGTAGATCTGAACAGACGAGGCCAGCTTCTGGACAGAGCAGGCCAGCAGCACCTCCCTTTATGCAGCATGACACCCCGGAGGTTGTTCTCTCCTTCCACTGTGTGAATCCTGGGAATGGAACTCCGGTCATCAGGGTTGGTGGCAGGCACCTTTACCCATCTCACCATTCTTGAAATCATTGCAGCATTTGGATTGTCCCTGGATACCGGGTTTATCACAGCAGTCTGACATCCTGGTCTCTGAGTTAATAAACTATGAGTTAATTCAATATTAAGGCTCCGTCACCACGCCCCTCGGGTTTCCTGTTCTCTATAAGCGCCTGCATTTGGGAACTAGAGTGTCTGGCTTCACTATTTCTTTATCTCTCTTTCTCAATTCTCCTCCCCACCCCAGGTGAACTGTGGCTTGTTGGTAGAGCGGGGTTAAAAGCAGAGATGGGGCAAGAAAGTTCCCACGGGAGTTGGAGCTGACTCGTTTTCCCCACACAATGCTTTCGTGACTATCTCCTGCCTGCTGCAGTTCCCCTGGCTGAGCATGGTTACATCCCAGTCTGCTTTCAAAGCCATAGCCCATGGTTTCTCATCTTCCACCAGTATTGATTGGTCCTCTGCCCCTTTAGGGTAAACCTGTGTGTGTGTGTTTGTGTGTATGTGTGTGTGTGTGTGTGTGTGTGTGTGTGTGTGCATGTAAAGGTCAGAGGGCATCCTCAGTTGTCATTCTTAGATGGTGTCTACTTTTATTTTGTTTCTTGAGACAGGGTCTCACTATGTAGCCCTGGAAGGCCTGGGACTCACTATGTAGACCAGGAACCTAAAGGTTCCAAAACAGTGTCACTGGCTGGGGCCAGGTGTTCAGGTGTGTAGGCCTATGGGGGCCATTTCACAGCAAAGCACAGTAACAAGACAGGGAAATGCAGGAGGCAAGAAGCCCCGCTGGGCAGCAATTAAATCAGCATCCCCTGATGATATTTGGGCTCAGACAGTAACACTAGAGATGGATAGAACTGACCAACTTGGACTCCATTAGGAGGTGCGTTATAGATAGTATGGGAGGGAGGAGGAGAGGGCGAGGTCTCTATCAGGAGGTCTGCCATGATTTGGCAGGGAATGGTGCTGCCTATGGAGCCTGGCATGACTAAAGATGACCAGGTATTAGAGGTACGGCATATATGTGGTAAAAGTTTTGGCCTGGGCAGGTTGGGTGGGCTTGGAGAGATGGCTCAATTGATAAAATACTTGCCACCCAAGTCTAGAGACCTGAGTTCAATTTCTAGCACTCATTGAAACAGCCAGATTATACATGTATATAAACTGAGGCAGAGTTTTCTGTCCCAGACGCCCAGTCCCAAATAAACACACAAAAGCTTATATTTAATTGCAAAATGCTTGTCCAGTAGCTCAGGCTTATTGCTAACTAGCTCTTACATTTAAATTAACCCATTTCTATTTAATCTATGTATTGCCACATGGCTGTGGTTTACTGGTCCTCTGGCATCATGCTTCCTGGGTGGCTCTCTCGAGTCTCTCTTAACTCCAATCCTCTCCATCTTCATCCTCAGTTTGATTGACCCACTGAACTTCCTGCCTGGCTACTGGCCAATCAGCATTTTATTAAATTAAAGATTTGTCAATACAAGTGACAAATCTTTACAGTGTACAAGAGGATTATTCCACATCACATGTACACACACACACACACACACACACACACACACACACACACAAAATCTAAGGAGAAAAAAAGCCAGGTGTCTATAATCCTAATGCTAGGGAGGCAGAGACAGGAGGATTGCTGAGGCCAGCTGGCCAGCTAGTCTATCTGAATTGATGAACTCCAGGTTCAGTGAGAGATGCTGTCTCAGAAAATAAGATACAAAAACAGCTGAAGGAGATACCTGCCATCAACTCCTGACCTACACACACTAACACACATAAACATATAAACACTAACGCACAAAATAGTTTTGGACCATTGAGTGTCATGGCTCATACCTGTAATCCCTGCCCTTGGGAGGCAGAGGCAGGAGGATTTAGAGTTTGAGGCCAGCCTTGGCTTTGTAGCAAAACCCTGGCTCAAAACAAAAATGTTGGCCATGTTGTACTTGAGCTATCCAGCAGGCATGTGGGTGGAGTCTGGAGTCTAGAGGTCAAGGCTCGATAGCGTGTGGGAGATGGGGAATGTAAGTGACCCCACTTATATTCAAGGACCCAGAAGGACCCCTGAGGTCCTGTGTCTTACACCGGTGCTTCTGAATCTCAACTCAATGTGATTTTTTTTTTTCTAAGACAAGGTTTCATGCAGCCCAGGTTGGTCTTGAACTTGCCTTGTACTGGGGAATTACCATGAACTTCTGGCTCTCCTGACTCCACCTCCCATGTGCACCATCACACCCTACTTTGGGACAGTGTTACTGCAGCATTATGGAGGTAGAGACTGAGGCATAGAGAAGCTCATTATGCCCCCAAGATAATACAACCAAGAGCAAATGGCAGAGCCCAGATTCAGACCCAAGAGAGCCTGACATCGGAGCTGAGGAAGAGAAGGCCGTGGAAAGATGCCACCCTCTTGGGAAGCCTTGCCTGGAAGAACAGACAAGGGCCTAAGGAGATGGCCCAGCTGGTAAAAGTGCTTGCTGCTCAAGTGTCAGGACATGAGTTTGGATAGCTCAGAACCCAAGTAAAGTGGCCAGGCACAGTGGCACAGGCCTGAAACCCCGGGGATGGTAACATGGGAGGTGGAGACCGGCGGTTCCCTGGAGGCTCACTGGCCAGGTATCCTGGCCTACTGTGTGACTGTCCAGGTCAGTGAGAGAGCCTTCTCAAAGGGGGAAGGAGCCTGAAGAGTGGCACCCCAGGTTGTCCTCTGTCCTCCACAGGTGTGAGAAGTACACGCATATACAGAGGATGGCCGGTCCAAGAGCGTGGCTGTGCTCAGGAAGGACCCATTGCAGGAGTGATCCTGGGTCTGGGGACCTGGGACACTGTCTTCTTTGATGAAGATACTGGCTTTTAAAACATCTTTTTAGATTTCTTGGATTTGAATGAGTGATTTGCCTTCATGTATGTATGCGTACCACACACATGCCTGGTGCCAACAGAGGTTGGAAGGCATTGGCTCCCCTGGAACTGCAGTCAGGGATAGTTGTGAGCCACTGTGTGGATGCTGGGAACTGACCATGGGTCCTCTGTAAGAGCAACAAATGCTCTTAACTGCTGAGCCACCTCTCCAGCCCCAAATATTGGCTTTTCTTTTCTGTCTTTTTGAGACAGGGTTTCTCTGTGTAGCCCTGGCTGTCCTGGAACTCACACTGTAGACCAGGCCTCTGCCTCCTGATTGCTGGGATTGAAGGCGTGCACCACCACCACCTGGCCTAATATTGGCTTTTCTTAAAGCCTTGTATCAGTGACTTAAGTGGAGCTGTCTTGAGCAAGGTTACTCCCCTGGACTCAATTTCTCTTCCACTTTTCCCTGTTGATCTCCTTGACGAACCTTCTAGAAGGTGGCTCCCAGAAACTCCAGAAAGTATGAGCGTGTGGCCGACATTTCCTATTTAAATCGTAATGAAAACATTTAAAAGACTTATTTTATTTTAAACTGTGTGTATGCGTGTGTGTCTGTGTGTGGGTATATGTACACGTAAGTGCAGGTATCGGTGAAGGCCAGAAGAGGGCGCAAGATTCCCTGAAACTAGAGTCACAGGCAGTTGTGAGCCACCTGATGTGGGAATTAGGGTACGAACTAAGATCTGCAAGAGTACTACACACTCGGCCACAGAGCCATCTCTTCAACCCCTAATTAAGAAAAATTATTAGGGGCTGGAGAGATGGCTTAGTGGCTAAGAGCATGAGTTACTCTTGCAGAGGTTCCCAATACCCACATGGTGGCTCACAACTGTCCGTAATGCCAGTTCCAGGGGATCCAACACCCTCTTCAGGCCTCCATGAGCACAGGCGCGCACATGGTACACATACAAACAGGAGGCAAAAGACTCAGAAAATAAATCTAAAAGATGAATTTGTGTATGTGAGTGTGGCTGTGGGTGTGGTATGGCATGCACATGGAGATCACAGGATAACTTCTGGGACTCCATCCTCTCCTTCTTCCATGGGTTCCAGGGACAAACTTGGGTCATCAGGCATACACAGCAAATGTTTGCACTTGCTAAATAGTCCTGCCCACCCCATAGCAGTCTTTTATAGCGCATTTCCTGCTTAGGTTGTTGTGTGGCTATATCTGTATTCCTTCTGGACTGAAATCTCAATAAGGTCGCTCTATTTACCTTGGTTATTTCTAAGGCTTGGCTTAATAGGCGCTAATTAATTGTTAATAAGGAAAATGAGAGCTGTTGATATAGCTCAGGGGCAGGGTATTTGTCTAGCATTCAGGGACCCTAGGCTCAGTTCCCAGCGTATACACACACACACACACACACACACACACACACACACACACACACATACACAGAGAGAGAGAGAGAGAGAGAGAAAGAGAGAGAGAGAGAGAGAACAAATGAAGTAGTAACTGTTTATAGCCTACTTGGTATTATGTGGTTCCATATGTTGTAATACACATTTACGCATTCATATATTATACAGTATATTTGCATATTCATCACACACTTGGCAAGCACTTGGTCAATTGAGCTACAACCCCAGCCCCTCCCTTCCAATTTTTGAAGTGTTTAATTCAGTTTCTCATTTTCTGGCCGTTTGTCTTAGATAGAAAGATGTGCTAAACTTGTGCGCTGTTGATTCTTCCCAGCAGCATGGCTGAGCTGCTCTTCTGTGAGCCAACAGAACTCTATAACATCTTGAATCAGGTCTCAAAGCTGTCCAGATTAGCGGAGCCCAACTACCTCTGCTTGCTGGGTGAGTAGAAAACAACAATGCACCCACCCAAACACACATACCGACACCAGCATCCAGACACGCAACACATACACCAACGCACACACACACACACACACACACACACACACACACACACACACACATCAGCACACGGTTAACCAGTGGGTATGTTGAGAACAGTGGCCTGCACACTTTCCTTCTGAAGGTTGCCAAAGGTTTGGGAAGGGCAATGAATGGCGTTAGAAAGTTGTTTTGTTGTTTGGTTCCAAATGCTGCTGCCTGTGATTAGGCTCAGTAGATAAAGGGCTTGCCATGGAATCATGAACACCAGGGTTTGGTCCCCAGCACTGTATAAAAGTCAGGTGAGGCCAGGCGGTGGTGGTGCATGCCTTTAATCCCAGCACTCGGGAGGCAGAGGCAGGCGGATCTCTTGTGAGTTCGAGGCCAGCCTGGGCTAGAGTGAGTTCCAGGAAAGGCTCAAAGCTACACAGAGAAACCCTGTCTTGAAAAACCAAAAGAAAAAAGAAAAAAAAAAGTCAGGTGAGGGGCTAGAGAGATGGCTCTGTGGTTAAGAGCACTGGCTGCTCTTCCAGAGGACCTGGGTTCAATTCCCAGCATCCACATGGCAGCTCACAACTGTCTGTAACTTCAATTCCAGGGAACCCGATACCCTCATACAGATATACTTGGAGGCAAAACACCAATGCACATCAATAAAAACTTAGAGAAAAGTCAGGTGATTTGGCAGCCTGCCTGTAATCCCAGAACTCAGGAGGGCGAGACAGACACCCTGGGCAAGCTGGTTGACTTGACTGGGTAAAAATGTGAGCTCTGGGTTCAGTGAGAGACTCAGCCTGACGAGGAATTGAGGAAGACACACAGGCATGTGCACACACATGGACCCGTACCCTCACACACTCTCGTGCACATGCTTGTGGATATACAACATACACATGCACATACAAACAAGGGAAACAATGCTGTTATTGAATGTCATACTGCTAGAAAGATAATTCAAGATTAGATCAAGGTCAGTGGTCTAGCACCAAGAAAGCGCAACCAAGACTTGTCAGGCTCCCTGGGTTACATGGTGAGACTCAGTCTCAAAGAGATGGAGAGGTCAGCTGGGCGGTAGCAGCACACACCTTTAATCCCAGCACTCAGGAGGCAGAGGCAGTGACTGAGGCCAGCCTGGTCCACAGAGCGAGTTCCAAGACAGCCTGAGCTACACAGAGAAAGAACCCTGTCTTGAATAATCAAGGGGGGGGGGGAGAAAGAAAAATAAAAAAGAAAGGAAGAAGAAAAGAAGAAATGAAGAGGTGGAGGTGGTGGAGTTAAAGGTTGTTGTTTTGTTTTGTTTAAAGACAGAGTCTAGGGCTGGAGAGATGGCTCCGTGGGTAAAGGTGTTTGCTGTCGAGACTGGTGGCATGTGTCCAGCCCCTGGAACCCACAAGGTGGAAAGAGAGAACTGACTCCCACAGGTTATCCTCTGACCCCTCCTTGTGTGTGGCATGTGGGCATCCTCCAGCGCACTTATAAATGCAGAAACTATTTATTTGAAGACCAGAGTCTTGCTATGTAGCCCTGGCTGGCTTCAAACTTACAGTCCTCCTGTCTCCATCCCCCCCATATACACACTAGGTGTTGAGATCACAGCTGTGTTTTGAGTGGACAGTTACCCACCTACCCACCAGTGTTGTGTTCCTTTACAGTTCCTGTTCTGAGTTCAACTCTTTTCTTTCCCAGATGTTCGATCCAAAAGGCAATATGACGAGAGCCATGTGATCACTGCCCTTAGAGTGAAGAAGGTATCAGGCTGAGTCAGAAGCAGGCAGCCTGGGGACCTTGTGAGGGTGGGGAGGACAGGGAGTTTTTGCCCTGGGTCCAGAGGATGGCATCAACTGTGAGGGACAGGTTGGCGGGGATGGTGCATGTCCCATGGATCCCTCCCACATGCCTAGAGTTCTTCCTGGTAGACACTCGCTGTTCCTGCCATTAGTAAGCATGTTGTAAGTCACGCTGGCTGTAATCTGGGAACGAGGGTCCATACAGTCTGTGGACACTGCCCTCTCCGTCCCCAGGACTTGGCTGTGAGCTTGGTGGTGGGTTCTACTTTGTCTAGCCTCTGGCATCTAGTCGGTCATCAGTACAGATTGTTGGCACATACCAGTGACTAGAGAGGGGCCTTCGCTCTACCCAGCACACTTCCCAATCCTTGTTTACCATTTTTTGTTCGTGTGTGAGTGTTATGTGATTGTGTGAGTGTATTATGTAATCGTGTATGTGTATTACGTGATTGTGTATGTATTGTGATCATATGATTGTGTGTGTGTCTATGTTTGTGTGCCTGTGTGTATATGTATGTGTGTGGTGTATGTGTAGTGTGTCTGTGAGTGTGTATTATGTGATTGTGTGAATGTATTATATAATCGTGTATGTATATTACATGATCTTGTGTGAATTATGTGATCATGTGATTGTGTGTATATGTGTGTGTAACTTGTGTGTGTATTATGGTTGTGTGAGTGTATTATGTAATCATGTATGTGTATTGCGTGACTATGTGTATATTATGTGATTGTGTGTGTGTGTATGTGTGTGTAATGTATGTGTGTATTATGGTTGTGTGAGTGTATTATGTAATCATGTATGTGTATTGTGTGACTATGTGTATATTATGTGATCATGTGATTGTATGTGAGTGTGTGTGTGTGTGTGTGTGTGTGTGTGTGTGTGTGTAAGCCAAAGGATGGTACTTATCCTTTTCTATCACTTTCCACCTTATGTTTCTTAAAAATTTTATTACATTATTATTTTTTTAAAAAGTGTGTGTGTGGAAGCTGGGCGGTGGTGGCACACACCTTTAATTCCAGCACTCAGGAGGCAGAGGCAGGTAGATCTCTGTGAGTTCAAGGCCAGCCTGGTCTACAGAGTGAGATCTAGGACAGTCACCAAAACTACAGAGAGAAACCCTGTCTCGAATAACAAAAACAAAAGTGTGTGTGTGTGTGTGTGTGTTTGTACATGTGTGTGCATGAGTGCAGATGCCTGCAGAGTCCAGAAGAGGACATTGGATCCATTGAATCCCCTAGAGCTTGAGTTACAGGCAGATGTGAGCCACTCAAGGTAGGTGCTGGGAACTGAACTCAAGTTTTCTTCAAGTGTAGCAAGTGCTCTTAACTGCTGAGTGACCTCTCCAGCCCTTTTATTACACTTATCTGGTGTGTGTGTATTCTTATTTATTCTTAGCCAGAGTCTTGGTATGTGGCCTAGACTGTCCTAGATCTCAAGAGCCTCTTACCTCAGCTTCCCCATTCTAGGATGTGATGTGTGGACCCCCACCAGGCAACAGGCATCTCCCTGATGTTCTCTTGAGCTTCTAGACCAGTGAGCTTTCTCCCCTTTGAGTTCCAGAGATCCTTATTAGTCTGGACTTCTTCTTCTTCTTTTTTTTAAAAGATTTATTTATTTATTATGTAAACAGTGAGTGTTCAGCCTGCAGGCCAGAAGAGGGCACCAGATCTCATTACAGATGGTTGTGAGCCACCATGTGGGTGCTGGGAATTGAACTCAGGACCTCTGGAAGAGCAGCCAGTGCTCTTAACCTCTGAGCCATCTCTCCAGACCCTAGTCTGGACTTCTGTGGCCCTTAACGCTATACTGTAAAGCAGAATACGTGGGCACTTGTCTCCTGCATGCCTCTGTTGGGACTTCTGCATCACATAGGCCAGGTTGCACAAACAGCATCAGGCTCAGAGGGGACCCTGAGAGCAAGTAAAGGCCACACTCTGAGCTGTCAGCCACTCAGGAATCCTTGAGTTCTAGAACATCTATTAGGTTCCTGGATGAGTCTAGTACTGTGAGACTACATCCGCTCCCCAGGGGAGCTCTCTCCTCCCCAGGTGACGTCATCCCCTCCCAGGTGACCTCATCCCTTCCCCAGGTGAGCTCATCTTCTCCTCAAGTGACCTCATCCCTTCCCCAGGTGAGCTCATCCCTTCCCCAGGTGAGCTCATCACCTCAGGACTCTTTTATTGGTTACTTATCTCATTCATCAGCTGTGACAGAACACTTGACAAGAGAGTTACAGGAAGGAGGGGAGGGAGGGAATACTTGAGCTCACAGTTGGAGGGGTTTGGTCCTGTCTTAGTGAGGAAGGCAAGATGGCAGGCAGGGAAGCCAACAGGTCACATTTTGTCCGTAATCAGGAAGCAGAGGATAGGCTAGAAATCAGCTGGATTATTGAACCTCAAGGCTCAGGCCTGTGGTGATGTACACCTTTAATCCCAGCACTTGAGATGCAGAGGCTGGAGGATCTCTGTGAGTTCGAGGCCAGCCTGGTCTACAGAGTGAGTTCCAGGACAGCCAGGGCTGTTACACAGAGAGACCCTGTCTCAAACCAACCCCACCCCTATGAAAAAAATTAAAAACGAGAGGGAGAAAGTGAGCTGAGCACCAGCATTTTCTTTGCTTCCTGACTGTGGACACATGTGACCTCTGCCTCCCACCCCGGCAGACACGCCTTGTCCACACAACTGAGTGTACACTCAAACTCCGAGTGAAAACGAACCCCTCCTCCCGTAAGCTGCTCTTGGTAGGTAGTTGTCACAGCAGTGGGGACAGTCAGTAACACAATTAGAGACTAAACAGAAGACCCAAGTCCCTGCCATCCCATAACCTGCGCTCGATCTCATGGTTCTCCTGGTGACATTCGCTCACTCAGGACTTCTGCTTCAGGAGCGATTTGGGGTTTAGGTGTACTGCCACCATCTCCCAGTCATCCAGCCACGGTGACTCTGAGGGGCTGTGAGTTCAGTAATGGACCGCCATTCTCTAGCCAGGCCCTCTCCGGTCTAGTCCCCCACTGCCGTCCTTCTTAGTGACAGGGAGGGAGTAGAGATCCAAGAGACTCTCCATCTGTTAATGGTCAGCTAGGGAAGGAGGACAGGACCCCCAGCCTGCCTCAAGCTCCCCTGGGAGGTCGTGCAGGGACAGTGTGCCCAGCTGAGCATCTGAGCAGCGCATCTGTGTGGTTTCCTCAGAGAGAGAACCAGTACCTCATCCCGGAGTCCGTGGATCTGGAGTGCGTGAGATACTGCATCGTGTACGACAGCAACACCAGCTCCCTGGAACTGCAAATACGGCGGCAGCAGAAGCTTAAGGAGGAGGAGGAGGGGGAGGAGGAGGAAGAGGAGGAAGAAGAAGAGGAGGAGGAGGATGACGAGAACACTGGTAATCACACCCCAAGAGAGTTGTTCTTTGTCCTTTTGTCCTTTTTGGTGTTATTTGAGAAAGGGTCTTTCTTATTATGTAGCCCAGGCTGTCCTGGAACTCGTAGATGAGGCTAGCCTCAAACTCACGGCGATCTGCCTACCTCTGTCTCCTAAGTGCTAGGCTGACAGACTTGTGCAGTCACGCCTGGCTCATGCAGTGCTAGGAATGGACCCCAGAGCCTCCAGCATGCTAAGCAAGCACTTTACCAAGGGAACCACATCCCCAGCCTTCCCAGGGGGGGTTTTACAAGCACGAGAAGGGTGGACAGTGTCCATAGTCCTCATTTTTGTGGGGCTGTGACCACATTACCTGAGGGAAACAAAGGAGGAAGGAAGGATTTCTGTTGTACTTCCCTGTGTGTATGTCTGTGTGTGCATGCAGGCCTGTGGAGACCAGAGGTCAGCCTCAAGGGCCAGCCACCTTGTGTTTTAGACCGTCTGCCAGCCTGGAGATTGCCAAGAAGGCTGAGCTGGCTGGCCAGCGAGTCCTGGGGACCCACCTCTCCCTGCCTTCTTGGTGCTAGGATTGCAAAAGTGTGCCACTCTGCCCAGCTTTTTCACATGGCTCTGGGGGTGGAACTCGGGTCCTCAGTTTACCAGGCTAGCACTTTACCAACTAAGCCATCTCCTGCACACGTGGGCACCTCCACTCATGCAAAGACATGCACACTCATGTGCATAACACACACACACACACACACACACACACACACACACAGAGGAGAGATAGACGAGGAAGAGGAGGAAGAAAGAGAAGGTGAAATCTCCCACATGCCTAGCAAGTGAGCTCTCTATCCCTGAATGACAAATGACCCCAAAGTCAGTGCCCGACATGACAATATGCTAATTATCATCTCTTTGGGCCCAGAATTCAGGGGCCACTCAGACAGGAGAGCCAATGTTTCTCCAGAGATTATAATCCAAGTGTCAGCTGGGACCAGGTGTGGTAGCACATGTATAATATCCCAGCGCTGGGGAGCCTGAAGCAGGAGGATTGCTCTGAGTTCCAGGGCAGCCTGGGCTGCAGAGTGAGACCATGTTTCAAATGAAAACAAAAACAAACAAACAAAATACTGTTCTGGACCTGTGGCTTAGGTAGCGGAGTGCTCACCTAGCATGCTTGAAGCTGTAGGTCCACCCCAATACCGGGTACTGGGTGTGGCGGTGCACACTTGGGTGTGGAGGCAGGAGGAACAGAAGCTACAGAGCAAGTTCAAGGTCAGGCTGGGGTACATAAAACCCTGTTTCAAAATAAGTAAACAGTCAAGCATAATGGTGGACACCTTTAACCCCAACACTCAGGAGGCAGAGGCAGGTGATTCCTGTGAGTTTGAGGCCAGCCTGGTCTACATAGCGAGTTCTAGGCCAGCCAAGGCTACACAGTGAAACTTTATCACAGCAAACAAAAAACTAAAACTGGGCCGGGTCTATAGCTCAGTGGTAGAACACTTGCCTCCCATGTAAAGCCTAAGGTCCAGTCCTCACTACTATGCAAAAAGAGGGGGGGGGGTGGTAGGATGGCTCAGCGGGCAGATGCTCTTGTCACCAAGTTTGATCCCCAGCACCCACATGGTGGAAGGAGAGAATTTACAAGTCGTCCTCTGACCTCTGCATGTGTTTGTGACACACATGCGTGTACATACAGAGACGAATAAATAAAGTAATACAAAGTTAAAAGACTCCCCCGAAACGTGTTGTCAGTTCCAAGATACTTAATTCAAAGTTTGAAGATGGCTTCAGTGTTGTTAGTTGTTTTTGTTCTTTTGGGGGACCCACCACCCTGCTTCCAAATAAATCACACACAGAGGCTTATACTTAATTATAAATGCCCGGCCTTAGCTTGGCTTCTTTCTAGCCAGCTTTCCTTAACTTTAAATTATCCCGTCTACCTTTTGCCTCTGGGCTTTTCCCGTTCTCTTACTTCTGTAAATCTTACTCTTACTCCGTAGCTGGCTGTGTAGCTGGGTGGCTGGACCCTGGAGTCCTCCTCCTTCTCTGGCTCTTTCTTTTTCTTTCCTCCCAGATTTCTCCCTCTATTTATCCTCTCTGCCTGCCAGCCCCACCTACCCTTTCTCCTGCCTTGCTATTGGCCTTTCAGCTCTTTATTAAACCATCAGGTGTTTTAGACAGGCACAGTAACACAGCTTCACAGAGTTAAACAAACGCAACATAAACAAAAGTAACACACCTTAAATAATATTCCTCAACCGTTCCGCCCAGTGCTGACGGGATGAGAATGGCCATTTACACTCCCTGCCACTGGGTGGCACTAAGGTTCTGCCTTTACTAACACCTGCCATTGAGACTCTTCCTTCCCAAGTGGTCTTTGGCTTGGAAATTTCTTCTTCCGTGTGTGGGTTCCTTTGGGCTACAGTTTGCAGATATTGGCTAGCTTTGAATCAGAGTCTTGTGTAGCCCAGGCTAGCCTCCAACTCACGATATAGCTGAGGATGATCTTGAACTTCTGAACCTCCTCTCTCCACATTCTGTGTGCCGAGATTATAGGCTTATGTCCTATGCAGTGTTGGGGGTGGACCCAGGGCCTTGGGCATGCTAGCTAGGCAAGCTCTCTACCAACCGACTGGGCTCTGCCCCTAACCCTGTGACTTGTTTGTTTGTACATTTTGGGCTGGAGAGATGACTCAGCAGTTTAAGAGCATGTACTGTTCTCTCAGAGGACCTGAGTAGGAGTCCCAGCATTTATGTAGAGTGACTCACAACTCCCTGTAACTACAGCTTCGGGGCATCTGACCCCTCTGGTGTGTGAGGGCACCTGATTCATGTGCACATCCCCTGCCCGCCCCAGACACATATAATTAAAACTTTTGGAAAATGATGTTTTCATGTATGTATGTATGTATGCGTGGTGTGTGTGTGTGTGAGATATATGCCACAGCACACGTGGATTCTGCCATCCTAGAGATCAAACTCGGGTGATCAGACTTGGCAGCAAGCGCCTTTACTCTCTGAGCCATCTCTCTGGCCCCACCTTTTTTGAGACAGGGTCTCATGTAGTCCAGGCTGTCCTCGACATCACGGTAGCTTGAACTTCTGATCCCCCTGCCTCCACCTCCCCGGCACTAGAACTGCTGGTGTGTATGACATGCTCAGCTTGTTCATAGTTTTAGGACTCCAGGCTGGATCCTGGAGCCCTAAGAACTGGGGCTGGCTAGGTGGCTCAGCAAGAAAGGTGCTTGCTGCCAAGCCTGACTGCCTGAGTTCGATCCCGGGGACCCACATGGGTGGAGAGAACCATGTTCCCCAAGTTGTCCTCTGACCTCCACATACGTGCTGTGGCAGATGCGTGCCCTCCGCCACAAGTAAGTGAGTAAATAAGTAAACAAATAAATGTAATGTTCTAAAAACAAACCTTTGCTCTATAAGGGGTGGCATTGTGCTCTTGAACTTCCCACTCATTAGGAGACCACAGCCAAATGTAACATTTCCACTCTAGGCAGCTTTCCTCATTTAAAACGGTGATGTCTTTTGAGTTGGGCCTGGTGGGACACACTTTTAATCCCAGCACTCAGGAAGCAGAATTCGGCAGCGCTCTGTGAACTCAAGGCCAGCCTGATCTACACAGGGAGTACGACGTAGGCCAGCCAAGGCTATGTAGTGAGGCTCTGTCTCAAAAAGAAAGAAAAAGAGAAGCAAAACAGAAAGCTGCCTTTTTGAAGCTAGGTGTGCTAACAGGATACCTTTCAGCCAGGTGTGGTCCTGCACACCTGCCTTCCCACCACCGCTGGTACAGTTGAGGCCAAGGGATCAAATGTGTCATCCTCCTGCCTCCGTCTCCCCGACACCTGGGATTGCAAGTGTGTACCAACATGCCCAACTACTATTCTTGACGAAACAGTCAGCTGAAGCTGCTTGGTGAGGTGGCCAGGTTCTGTGGGAGTCCCCAGTTGTGGCTAATGCTGGCCCTGTAGTTGTGGACGGTATGTCTCTAGTGGTGGAGAGGCAGAAATCTAGGCTAAAGGTAACAGCCTCAGTGTGGCCTGGGACTTCTAGCCCTCCTCCCCTGTGGCCTCTGACTCACTAGTCTCTTGCTCAAGAGGGACATGACTGGTGCCCTGTAACCTACTGTCTAGACTCAGGGACCTCTGAGCCAGGCCCGCGGGGATGGGAGTGACTTCCGCCTGGAAACGTGCAAATTCTCCCCACCGTGGTTTACAGACGCAGGTTCATCCTCCACACAGGTCCTTGTCACTTATGTCCTGAGCAGTCCCTTCTGGAAGTGTCCTCGTTTTCAAGAACAGAAATTCAGTTTATTTCATCAAGTTGATTTATTTCTCTTTCCACTTTGTAACCATGGAGGCCAGAGGATAGCCTTAGGTGTCGATGCCTAGGTGCTGGTCTCCTTCTAAAAAGTTTTGTAAATTGTGTTGTCTTTTTTTTTTTTGGAGGGTTGTAGGGATGTCACAGAGCTTGTGTGGGGGTCAGCGGGAGTCAGTTCCCTCCTTCCACCATACAGGTCCTGGGGTGGAACTCTGGTCATCTGAGTTGGTGACAGGCACCTTTACACACTCAATCATCTTCCTGGCCCCACTTATTTTCTGAGACGCTCTCATTATGTATAATTCACTGGCTCAGCTGGGCAGGCCGGCTGTGGAGTCCTAGGAATCTGTCCATCTTCACTGATGAGCTTATAAGCACACAGCACCAAGCCTGGCATTTTTATGTGGGTTCTGGGATAGAACTCGGGTCCTCAGGCTTCCATGACACTCTTCTGACTGAGCCATCTCCCCAGCTCCAGAGAGTCGGTTTGGAGAACAGAGAGCCCATGGCCTCCTACTGCTGGTGGGCTCTTCAGGGTCCCAGGGTATCTTGGCTGAGGCAGGCTAGGGCAGACTTTCTGTGGAGGCCCCATGAGGTCTGTATTAGTGACTTTCATGCTGCTGTGACGGAAACAGCTTAAGAGAGCCAAGACTGAGTCTGGCCCATGGCTTCCTAGGACTCAGTCACAGTCACGGGAAGCGTGGGCCTGACATGCTATCATGCTGTCGGAGTGGAGGAGGCTGTGCAGTTCACGGCTAACCAGAAAGCGGGGAAGACCATGTGTGCTGTGCCAGTTAACCCCTTTATGTGTGTGTGCAAGTGGGGAGGGGCCCACGTGCCATGATGGGCGTGTGGAAGTCAGGGGACCAGTGGGCAGGCGTTGGTTCTCTCCTACCCTGTGGTGTCCAGAGATGGAATTCAGAGTCTCCGGCTTGTCAGCAAACACCCGGACCCACTGAGTTTTCTCACTGGCCTTCCGTTTCCTCTTTTCATTCTGGCCCAGTCCCCAGCCTGTGGAATGGTGCCACCACATTCGGGATAGGTCCGCCATCCTCAGTTAATTCTCCCAGGAAACACCCTCACATTTGCATCCATAGATATGTCTCCATGGTGTTCTCGGTGACTTAAGTCCAGACAAGTGGGTAATGAATATTAGCTATTATATAGCATAATTACAATTCATGAAAGAGTTTAAGGTTTACATTTATATTAAACCATAAAAAGGGCCAACGAGATGATTTCTGGGACCCACATGGCAGAAGAGAATAGATTCCTGCAATGTGACTGGTTCCACATATGACACATTCTCTCTCTCTCTCTCTCTCTCTCTCTCTTTCACACACACACACACACACACACACACACACACACACACACGTGCGTGAGGCAGAGTCAAGAGGATAATGAATTCCAGGCCAGACTGAGCTACATACATTTCACCTCAGAAACAAGACCAAACTACAAGGAGATATCACTTCACACCCACTAGGGTGGGCATAATAAAAAAGATGGGTAATAACAAGTGTTGGCAAGAATGTGGAGACACTGGAACCTTTGTAAATCACTAAACATGGAATAAAAGGGCTTGGGCATAGCGGCTCATGACTAGTTCCCAGCATTGGAGAGACTGAGGCTGGAGGATTGACACAATTTCAGAGGCAAATCTGGGCTATATAGTGAGTTCTAGGTGTGATTTGCTTCAGAATGAGACCCTGACTCATGAAACAAAAAACAAAATCAGAGTCAGTGAAATGGTAGAAAGCGCCTGTGAACAGACCCACAAGCTGAATTCCATTCCTGGATCCCAAAATGGGGCAGGAGAGAACCAACTCCCAAGGCTTGGCCTCTCCTCTCCATGTGTACACTGTGGCACATGTATGCCTGCACACACACACACACACACACAGACACACACACACACACACACCATTAAAAAGAAAATAAATCTTTTTTTTTTTAAAAGATTTTATTTATTTATTATGTATACAGTGTTCTGTCTGCACATATCCCTGCAGGCCAGAAGAGGGCGCCAGATCTCATTACAGATGGTTGTGAGCCACCATGTGGTTGCTGGGAATTGAACTCAGGACCTTTGGAAGAGCAAGCAGTGCTCTTAACCTCTGAGCCATCTCTCCAGCCCGAAAATAAATCTTATAAAAGTTAAAAACTAGTCCAAAGCCGGACATTTGTGGCACACACCTTTAGTCCCAGCACTTGGGAGGCAGAGGCGGATGGGTCTCTGAGTTCGAGGCTAGCCTGGTCTACAGAGAGAGTTCCAGGACACCCAGGGCTACACAGAGGAACCCTGTCTCGAAAAACGTAAAAGCAAAACAACAACAACAACTAATGTAAGAACAGAACGTAAGACGGCCTAGTGTAAGAAAACCGTGGTGGTTCCTCAAAGGGCCAGGGTCCATACTCCAAGGAAATGAAGACACAGCACACAAAAACGTGTACCTTGTTCATGATAGCCCGTGGTGGAAACAGCACAGGTGTCTTAATAAGCCAGTGAATGGATGAAGCAGCATGCAGTCATCCACGGAATGGAGTATTACTCCGCTATAATGAGCTATCATCATTAACGTACACATACTGCTCTTATAGAGGACCTGAGTTCGGTTCCCAGACCCCATGTCAGACGGCTCACAACCACCTGTAACTCCAGATCTTGGGGATCAGGTGCCCTGTACTGGCCTCCACGGGCACCTGCACTCATGTGCACAAACTCACAAACACACACATATGCACATAATTAAAAGTAATAAAAGTTTTGGGCTAGAGAGATGGCTCAGTGATTAAGAGCTCTGGTTGCTCTTCCAGAGGACCTGGGTTGGATTCCCAGCACCCAAAGGGTTGCTCATACTGTCTATAACTCCAGTTCCAGGGGATCCATTGCCCTCTTCTGGCTTCTGCAGGTACTGCACACTTGTGGTACACAGACATACATGCAGGTGAAACACCCATACATGTTTTTAAAAATCTTAAAAACAAGTTTTCTCTTGTAATGTTTCTCTCTATACCTGACTCAGATTTTGTTTTGTAATTTTGTTTTATGTGCCCCTTGACTTGGGTTTCTGAGTAATTGCTTTTTAGTTGGAAGTGGCCATCCGTTCTAACACTAGGCAAATGCTAAATACACCTTGTACCTCTTTGGTCCTCACCAGTAGAACTCTTACCTGGACCCGCCGTGGAATTTGGACAGATCCTCACCCACCTTACCCGCCAGCCTGTCTATGTCCTCAGAGGGGGCTACGAGTGCTTCTCTGGCCTGTACCATTTCTTCCGGACCCAGAAGATCATCTGGATGCCCCAGGTGAGGCAAGGGGAGGAGCATCCCCTTCTAGGAAGTGAGGCTGGAGACTGACAGGTAAGTGGAGGCAGAGAAAGAGAAGATAGGGATAGAGGACGTGGGGGAGATGGGCGTGGGGAGAAGAGCCCCGAACAACTGGGGTTTCAGTCCATAATGACAAATTCAGAGTTAACACATTATGAGGAAGCCAAACTCGGGGATCTAGAGGGGGTGTGGTTTCAGGGGGCAGTATGCTAACTCAGACAGTGCTGGAGCTGATTCTGAAATGTCCCCCATAGGCAGATGCCTTGAACCCTTGTTCCCCAGCCAGAGTCCATCCTCAGATGGCCACAGAGCCTTTAGGAGGTGGAGCCTGGCTGGTAGAAGTAGGCCCTAGGGGTTGGCAACTGTCCTCATTGCCATGGGCAGGACCCCACCACCGTGTCTTCCCCACTAAAATGGATTAAAGTCTCTGAAACTGAGAACCCTGATAACCCTTTTCTTTTCCAGTATCTTGTACCAAGAATGCTGCTAGACTTCTTTTTTCTGAATACATTGATTTGCTTTGTGCTGTGCGTGGGCATGCATGCATGCATGCGTGCATGGATTCATGTGTGCACGCACTCTCTCAAGTGCCATGATACATGTATGGAAATCAGATTCTCTTCAAACATGTGGGGCACAGGGATCGGATTCACGTTTCTTGGCAGCCAGCACCAACCTCAGCTGGACAAGTTTTGGGCCACAGGTGGTCAGTGCCAACCTTTGTGGGTATGTCCAGGTACAGACCGGTGCCATGAGGGAAGGGGACATCCGTGTGGAGCCCTGTTCATGTGCTGGGATGCTGTGAGTCAATCCTTGTTTTACACTCAGGCCTCTGGCTTCTCCTGTGAGGTACTCATTGCCAGTGTGTTGGAAACTCAAGCTCCCAGTCTCCTTCACTGTCTTGGGATTGCTCTTCTGAGCTCACTTTCAGAGCTCACCTCCAGAGTTGGACCTCCCCCTTCTCTTCCCTGGTGTGTCCACAGCAGCCTTCTTCCTTCCCCATCACAGGAACTGGACGCCTTCCAGCCATACCCAGTTGAGATCATTCCAGGCAAGCTCTTCCTGGGCAAATTCAGTCAAGCCTGCAATGCTAGGATTCACAAGGATCTGAAAATTAAAGCGCATGTCAATGTTTCATTGGAGGCAACACCCTAGTAAGTAATGGTGATGTGTGTGTGTGTGTGTGTGTGTGTGTGTGTGTGTGTGTGTGTATGAATGATTGTGCACACACATGCAGCGGCCTGTGCATATGAAGGCCATATGTTGTTGGGCGCCTTCCTCTGTCATCCCCTACTTTATTTATTTATTTATCAGTTTTTCGAGACAAGGTTTCCCTGTGTAGCCCTGGCTGTCCTGGAACTCTCTCTCTGTAGACCAGGCTGGCCTTGAACTCACAAGGATCCACCTGGCTCTGCCTCCCGAGTGCTGGGATCAAAGGCGTGTGCCACCCCCGCCCAGCACTCCACTTCATTTTTTTGAGACAGGATCCCTCACTGAGCCTGGTGTTCATGGACTGGATAATCTGGCTAGACAGCAAGCTTGGGAGATCTGTCTTGGTGCCCCCAGCTCTAGGGTTCCAGATGCGTGTCCCTGTTAGCGCAGCTTCTTATGTGAATGCCTGGGGTTGTAACACGGGTATTATGCTTGTGCAGCAGGCTTTTTGATGAGTGAGCCATCTCCCCAGCCCATGGTTTTTATCTTAGGTAAAGAGTCACTCATTTACACCATGGTTTTTATCTTAGGTGAAGAGTCACTCATTTACACCATGGTTTTTATCTTAGGTGAAGAGTCACTCATTTCCATGTTTCCTGCTGCCATAGTTTGTTGTAGCTGTTTTTTTTCCCCTCCAGTACTAGGGGTTAAACCCAGGCCTTTCACACACTGGCCAAATGCTCTCTTCTGCTGAACCAGCCCCTTTCCTTCACTGGAGGACACCAGCACAGTGCTCGCCCACTGAGCCTCACCTCCAGCCCCTCACTGGCAAATTCTAGGTAGATGTCTTCCGTCAGGCATTCTCTGTGTGCACGTGCAAGTGTGTGACTGCATGTGCAGGCCCAGTGACAACCTCAAGTGTCATTCTGTGGGGACTGCCCACATACTTTAAAAGACAGCATCTCTCCGGGGCCTAGAACTCACCACGTAGGCTGGTCAGGCCGGCCAGTGAGGCCAGGGGTCCATCTGCTTCCACTTCTCCAGTGCTGGGATTACAAGTGCAGACCACCAAGCCTGGCTTTTTCTGTGGGGGCTGGGAATCAAACTCATGTCCTGATGCTTGCCTGACAAGCCTTGTACCAGCTGAGCCATCTCCCCAGACCTCAGGTAATATTCCTACCAGTTCCTGTCATCCCAATGTCAATCCCCAATCATTCCCTTGTGGTTTCTGTGCTATGGACAAGGGACACCACAGTGGGGCTGGTTGATCACCCATGTGTTGTGTGACTTTTCCTGGGCGATGCAAATAAAGCATCTCTTCACCCCAGATAGGACACTGATGACAGGTTAAAGTAAGATCAGCACCACCAAAGTCCAACACAGAGAACCAATGAGTTTACTGTGATTATCTAACAGGTGCGTGTGTGTGGGGGGAGATCACTTACAGGAACATGGATGACTCAGGCAGCTGAGTCAGGATTCATGATAACCCGTGATCCTGGAACTCCCTGCATGACTCACAGAGCTCCTCAGGCCAGAGAGTCTCCTCTCACCTGCAGTTGTTACTACCTATATAGCTTTGGGGGAGGGGCCTTGTGAATCTTGTAGGTTTCAGGAAGTTGCTGGGACTTGCCAGTGTCTCAGTTCCTGAGCCTTGGTAATTTCTTTTACTTCCTGAGTCTTAAGAAGCCTCCCTCCCTCCCAGAAGGAATGATCTAATAAGGAGGAAACAGATACTCAACACCATGCTGCCGTCTTTCAGTTTTGTAGGCGATGCAGACAGACTCCTGCATATCAAGATCGAGGATACTTCGTATTCCAACCTTTTCCCCTTTTTCCGCCACATCTGTCACTTCATGGGTAAGGAGGATTTCCAGATTGGGCATCACCCTTCCTGTGCTTACAAGTATCTCCCTGTCCGAGACCTGCCCCCCTTTCCCACCCCAGGACTTGGGGAAGTACACAGTCTAGCACATCCAACCCCTCCAAAGCCCACAGCTGTGTTTACATGAGCAGCTTAGGAGTGGCATCCAGTGACAGACACTGTGTCTGATCGTCCTGTTCTTACCATAGCTACATAGCCATGCCCTTCTGAGCCAGCCCTACAGTGAAGCCCTACAGCCAAACATGGGTGCACGATGTTTTGGGTGCCTGCTCCTCTGAGGGGTCTGGGGCTTTGGAAATGCTTCTCTTTCTATTTCTTTGCTCAGTGCTAGTCAGTAGAGTGGGGTAAGAGAATGTCTTAGTTAATGTTATCATTGCTATGAAGAGACACCATGAGGCCAGCAACTCTCATAAAGAAAACATTTCACTGGAGTGGCTGGCTTACAGTTCCAGAGGTTCAGTCCATTATCATGATGATGGGGAGCATGGCCATGTGCAGGCAGACATGGTGCTGGAGCTGAGAGCTCTTACATCTTGATAGGTAGGCAGCAGGAAGTCAACTGGTACACTGGGCAGTGTCCCTCAAAGCCCGCCCCCACAGTGACACACTTCCTCCAACAAGGCCACACCCACTCCCACAAAGCCACACCTCCTAATAGTGTCCCTCCCTATGAGGGTATGGGGGCCAACTACATTCAAACTACCACAGAGAAGGAAGGTACCCCCAAACCATCTAGCTCTGATTCCCATCATGCTTCATGTGTCTACTTGACTCTGCTCTGGCTTCCCACTTGGCATAGCAATGCCCATCAGCTGCTTAGCATAACAAAGGTAGATCTTTCAGTCAGTCTCAGGGCCCAGAGTTGACCAGGAAAAGGCAAGATTCCTAGCAGAGCTAGACTGAATCAGGTCAGGAGTCTTGGCTTCCAGCATAGCACCAACTTGGCCCCCAGCCCAAGCTGCTGCTTGGATGGCTGGGAGTGGGATAATAGCCTCCACCACCCCTTATTGCCCAGCAATTCACTACTTTTAGGTTTTAATTAATTTTTTTCAACTTGAGAGATATAGCCAGGGTGGAACATATGCTAGGTAAGTGCTATATCTCTAAGCCGTGTCACAGCCCCTCACTGGGGGATTCTAGGCAGGTGCTCTCCCACTGAGCCACACCCCAGCCTCTCACTGGAGGATTCTAGGCAGGTGCTCTACCACTGAGCCACACCCCAGCCCCTCACTGGGGGATTCTAGGCAGGTGCTCTACCAATGAGCCACACCTCAGCCCCTCACTGGGGGATTCTAGGCAGGTGCTCTACCAATGAGCCACACCCCAGCCCCTCACTGGGGGATTCTAGGCAGGTGCTCTACCACTGAGCCACACCCTAGCCCCTCACTGGGGGATTCTAGGCAGGTGTTCTACCACTGAGCCACACCCCAGCCCCTCACTGGGGGATTCTAGGACCACCCCCACCCCCAAGTCCTCTTTTTATTTTTTATTTTGACAGCAGCTTCCTGGGTTGCCTAGGCTGGCTTTGAACTTTCAGTATTTCTTCCTCTTAGCCTCTGAACATCTAGTGTTGTGCCCTGGGCGCAAGGCCCCCCGAAGAGACCACCTGAGACTCACTACTGTTCTCCCGATGGCCACTGAGGTCCCAGGGAAGAGTGCCATGCACAGCCCTCACCCTTCCTTCCTTCCTTTGCAGAACTTCACCTCCGGCTCCGCTCGGTCATCCTGGTCTTTTCCACGCGTGGCATTAGCCGCAGCAGTGCCGCCGTGATAGCCTTCCTCATGCATTACAATGAGGAGACCTTGAAGGTGCGTGTTACGGGGGCCGGTGGGGCTCAGTTGTGACATGCTCACCGGGTTCGCCAAGACTCCAGGTCCAAGCCAGGCATCGTGATTCGTTTACACCTGAGTCTGAGGCCAGCCTGGTCTACAGATTGAGGGCCAGGACAGCCAGGGCTACACACTGAGACCCTGTCTCAAACAAACAAACAAAGGCTCTGGGTTTGGTCCCCATCAACACATAAAGCAGGTGTGTTGGGGCAGGCCTATAATCTTAGGGCTGTGACTGGAGAGGGAGGCAGGGGAATCAGGAGTTCAAGGTCATCCTCAACGAAGGAGCAAGTTTGAGGCCACCCTGGCTACATGATATCCATGTGTTCTGCCAGGCAGTGGTGGCACACTCCTTTAGTCCCAGCACTCTGGAGGCAGAGGCAGGCAGATATCTGTGAGTTCGAGGCCAGTCTGGTCTACAGAGTGAGTTCCAGGACAGCCAGGGCTACACAGGGAAACTCTGTCTCAAAAACAAAAACAAAAACAAAACAAACAAAAAGTATTGCTCCCTGGGCCACAAACACCCCAGGAGGGGGTCCAAGCTGGATCTGGGTGCTCTTGGGACTGCAGTACTATCATAGGGTCTTAGTTTTAACAGGGAGGAGAACTCCAAAGTTTGGATGTCACCCAGCACACAGCACTCAAGAGTAAGGTCCCTTTGCTTAGACTAGTAGTTTCAGGTTGGTAGGGGCTCAGCCAGTCCAGGCTCTGGATGACAGCCCCACTGTGTGGCCCTTCTCTCTCTCTCTCTCTCTCTCTCTCTCTCTCTCTCTCTCTGTGTGTGTGTGTGTGTGTGTGTGTGGGCGCGCGCGCGTGTGCGCGTGTGTGTCAGATCCCCTGGAGATGGAGTTATTGGCAGCCGTGTGCAGCCCAGCATAGGTTCTGGGAACACGACTCCAGCCCTCTGCAAGAGCAGGGGCGGAGCCTGTTCTCAGCTGCTGAGCAGTTTCTCCAGCCCCTAATTCCTTTTTCTGTTGTTGTAATAAAATACTCCACAAAAGCAACTGAAGGGAGAAAGGGCTGGTTCCAGATTACAATCCACAATGGTGGTGCGGGTGTGTGTGTGTGTGTGTGTGTGTGTGTGTGTGAAGGCAGCAGGAGCTTGAAGCAGCTGGTCACATTGTATCACTATCAGGAAGCATGGCGTGATGGCTGCGTAATGCAGCTCAGCTCACTCACTCCATTTCCACACTCCAGGATCCCAGGCAAGAAATGGTCCTGCCCACCAGAAAGATGAGTCTTCCGACATCAATTGACACAATCAGGGCGCTCTCCCACAGATAGTCCCTCATCGAGACTCCTTTCTGGGTGATTCCAGACCCTGCTAAGCTCACAACTCAAATTAGCTACCACAGTACCCCAGTTAGTTTGGGTTTGTTCCAAGGAGAATTTCATGGGGTCACAGAATGGCTGGGCTGCTGAGCCTCAGCCTCTTTTTTTTTTTTTTTTTTTTTTTTTTTTTGGTTTTTCGAGACAGGGTTTCTCTGTGTAGTTTTGCGCCTTTCCTGGAACTCACTTGGTAGCCCAGGCTGGCCTCGAACTCACAGAGATCCGCCTGGCTCTGCCTCCCGAGTGCTGGGATTAAAGGCGTGCGCCACCACCGCCCAGCTGAGCCTCAGCCTCTTAATCTCCCTTTACCTTGAAAGCAGAGGGGACAGAAAAGCAGGATCTTGCATAGCCACACCAGGGAGACTCATGGCTGACGTCAAGCTGTGCTTTCTCCAGAGCCTGCCCTGGGGTCTCCCTGGCTAAACCTTGCTAGTCAACAGCTGCTTGTAGGCTCAGAGGCCATGGGCACAATCTAAACTACCTCCAGATTTTAACCTGGGGAGTGTGTGGTTCGGCGGTAGAGTACTTGCTTAGACATCCCCAGTGGGGGCTGTGGCTCCGTGGAAAAGAGCTTGCCTAGAATCCCCCAATGAAGACCTGCAGGAGCAGCCTAGTGTGCTTTGCCAGAACACTCCAGTGAGCAGCTGGGGGTGTGGTTGAGCCATAGTGGGCTTGCCTGGGACCATAGGACCTGGGTTTGATCCCCACCTAGCACAGGGAAAACAAAACTCCAAAAGCTTTTGAGCCTTCCAACCCTGACGTTGTCACATCCAAGTAGAGCTGACAGGCTTCCAGGCAGGGCGGGTTGAGATGAGGCTGAAGTGAGCCGTCCTCTGGCTTGGTTCCTTTCCTAGCCAAACTAGGACCTGAAGAGGGTGCACGGCCCTTGCTGCCTGGTCTGTCTGTCCCTGGCAGTGGCTGATGCTGGATCTCCTGACGTCCAGGTGAGTCTGGACTCAGGAGGAACCTTGGCACTTGTTCCGAGAACAGCCATCTTTGTCCGCTCTGTAGGAAGTCCCAAGACTGGGCACTCTTCCCAGAGATGACTTCTAGATAACTCTTGGCCAAAAAGAGCTGTTCAGCTCACGTTGGGCAGGAGTGCCTGTCTCTACCTTGCCATGGTAGTTGGCTGATTAGCATAACTTGACCTGGACTTGACCCCAGGAGGCTGACATGGAGCTGGCATGCTGGGGCAGGCTGTCAGTGCAGTGGGCATGTTGAGTCCGCTGCTATCTGTGTCCCTTAAGGGCCCTTAGAATAGGGGTTGGTAAGGTGACTAAGCAGGTAAAGCCCCTGCCTTGCAAGCCTGGCCACCTGGGTTCTAATACCTGGTAAGATGGAAGGAGAAAACTGCTCCTCAACTGACCTCCACAAGTGTGTAGTGGCATGTGCACCCCCCATACATAGCATGCTCACACATGATAATAATAAATATTTTTTTAAAAAATATTTGCTTATTTTTATTTTATGTGCCCTGGTGTTTCTCTACCTGGGTGTCTGTGCACAACATGTATGCAGTACTCAAGAACGCCAGAAGGGGGAGTCTGAACCTCTGGAACTAGAGTTCCACCCACTTGGGAGCCACCATGTGAGTCCTGGGAATTGAACCTGGGTCCTCTGGAAGAGCAGCAATTGCTCTTAACCTTGGAGCCATGTCTCTAGCCCTGATTTTGGTTAATTTTGTTTTGTTTTGTTTTGTTTTAGATAGGGTTCACTATGTTGCATAGATTTTGCTACATAGTTTGTGGTGGCTTGGAACTCACTGATAACTCAGGCCCATCTACAACTGGCTGTAGAACTCAGACTTACAGGGAACTCACAATTCTTCCCACCTCAGTCTCCCAAGTGCTAGGTTAGAGCTGTGTCCCACTGGCCCTGGCCCTTTTTCTTTTTTATATGTAAAGGCATGTTCACTATGACCTTGTAGCTTAAATATGCTTCCCAGCATTCTTCAGGTATGGTAAGTCTAGGTGCTTTCTCCAAGGCTGCGCAGCTACAGATGATAGTACAATCAAAGCCCATTGGCTCAGGCGCAGCACCCACACTTTCCATGGGGCCCCAAGGTAACAGGAAGAACACGGATGGCCTTGCAGCCTTAAGACCAGGGCCTGTTGACCAAGTGTGCCCTGGCAAGTGCTTCACATTTTCATCCTAGGGTAGGCAGGATGAGACCTTTCTGCCTGGGACAGTCCCAGAAGATGTGTTAGGAGCTGAGGTGTGCGGTGGGTTTAGGGGCCAGCACCTTACCAATTAGGCCACACCCCCATCCCTCTTAACGACTCCTAAACATGTGTTTTCGTGGTAAGTACGTTCAGGTTGTGAACGCAGCTTGTGAACTTTCAGATCTTGCAGAACTGAAATCCTGTTCCTGGTGATTGACAGCCTCCTGCTCACGCTTAATCCAAGCCTCTGGCAACCTCCGCTGTACTTAGTGGGCGTCCGTTTGTCTGCAGTCAATCCCTTACACAATTTATCATTTCCTTTTGTGTGCATGAGGGTGTGTGTAGGTAGGTCCATATCGGTGTGTGTGCCCATGTGTGTAGGTGCATATGAATGTGTGTAGGTGTGTAGGAGGGTGTGTGTAGGTCCGTATGAGTGTGTGCACCCATGTGTGTAGGTGCATATGAATGTGTGTATGTGTGTGTAGGTGTGCATGAGGGTGTGTGTAGGTCCATATGAGTGTGTGCACCCATGTGTGTATGTGTGTATGAGTGTGTGTAGGTGTGTGTAGGTGTGTATGAGTGTGTGTAGGTGTGTGTAGGTGTGTATATGAAGGTGTGGAGGGAGGTTGGAGGACAGCTTCAGGTGTCCACTCCTCAGGCATCATCCACCTTTGATTTTTTTGGAGACAAGTTCTCTCATTGGCCTGGTGCTTGCCAAGTAGAGCAGGCTGGCCGACCTGCAAGGCCCAGGGACCCACCTGTCTGCAGCTCCCCAGTGCTGGGAATAAACTTGGCTTTTGGAGATCAAACTCAGGTCCTCAGGCTTATAAGGCAATCACTTTACTGGCTGAGCCATCTCCCAAGTACTGTTAATCACTGAGCCATCTCTCAGATGAGCCCATCTCTCATCTTTTTTTCTTCCTCCTCCTCCTCTTCCTCCTCCTCATCTTCCTCTTCCTCCTCTTCTTTTTGGACTGTTCATCATCAATTAGTACATAGAAACCACTGAGAGTTATGTGTTGAATTTATTATCGTGCAGTTTTGCTGTGTTTATTAGCTCGTGTGTGTGTGTGTGTGTGTGTGTGTGTGTGTGTGTGTGTGTGTGTGTTGGGGGGCTGCACATGAGTGCAGTTGCCCTCAGAAGCCAGAAGAGATCCTTAGATTTCCAGGAGCTTGTGAGTTGCCTGATGTGGACACTGGGAACCAAACTCAGGTCCTCTGCAAGAGCAGTACATGTTCTTAACCTCTGAGGCATCACTCCAGCCCTAAGGTACCATTTTGCCTTTCCACTCTGCCTGTAACCCGGATGAAGGCCGGGCCCACGCATGCCTTCTTCTGGACTTCATTGCGGGTGCAGCCTGGAGGAAGGCAGCTTTGCCTTGCCTTTCCTCCTTCCAAGAACTCGCTCATGGTTCCTGTCAACTCTCCAGTGGTTCAGCCAGTCCCGACACAGACCTTTGTTGAGGCTGCTGTGTGCCCCAGGCTAGCCTGGCGTTAGCCTGCCCCACGGGAGGTTGCATGCATATTGTCTCAATCTTCATAGGAGCCACGTGAAACAGAACTGACTTCTGTGCCCTGAGTCAGAAGTAGAGGAGCTTGCCTATGGCCTAGACTGTGCCTAGGGCTCCTTGCCTTGATGAGTTCACCCCAGGCTGCTGTTCTGTTGGCGCTTAAATTATTTTTTCCCTCTGTTCCTTTGAGTGTGTGTTCATGTGCATGTGTGCCTGTGTGTGTACATATGTGTGTATGTATTCATATGGCACATGTGCAGAAGTCAGTTCTCTTCTGTACCGTATGGGTCACTTGGGTTGAGTTCAGATCGTCAGGCTTGAGGCCCAACCTTTTCTTTTCTTTTTCCCCCTCCCTTCTTCCCTCCTTCCCTCTCTCCTCTCCCTTTCTCCCTTATCTTTCTTTCTTTCTCTTTTTTTCTTTCTCTCTCTCTGTCTCTCTCTGTCTGTCTCTCTCTGTCTCTCTTTCTTTCTTTTTTCTTTCTTTCTTTCTTTTTCTTTCTTTCTTTCTTTCTTCCTTCCTTCCTTCCTTCCTTCCTTCCTTTCTTTCTTTCTTTCTTTCTTTCTTTCTTTCTTCCTGAGGTACCCCACAATTAGGCTAGACTAGCTGGCCAGTGAGCCCCAGGAATCCCCATCTCCACTTCCCCAGCACTAGGGTTACAAACAGAGTTTTTACAAGGGTCCTGGGGACTGGACTCAGGTCCTCATGATTGCCCAGAAAGTACACTACCAAATGAACTATCACCCAGCCCCTGTCCCTGCGTCTAGCCATCATATGGGCAGGTAGGTGTCTCCTGTGCCCCCTGACCTGTTGGTGATCTCGTCTGGAAGGATCTCACCACCTGTCCTGAAATCTTCCTTATGTCTACATTCACAGAGGTCCTGGGCCCACGTGAAGAAATGCAAAAACAACATGCGTCCGAATCGGGGCTTGGTGGCTCAGCTGCTGGAATGGGAGAAAACTGTCCACGGGGATTACATCACAGACATCTCCGAGCCTATCTACTGACCTTCGCCTGTGGCCCACCCGGGCGAGGAGGAACCTTGTTTGGGACTTTTTGAGGGATGGGTGGGGGGTTAGGTACACACTTGGAATGTCCAGAAGAAGACCTTTGCAATCTGAAGTTTCATGTCTGTGTCTTAGGTCTGGTTCTTCTTTTTTTTTTTTCCCCAAATACTGGGGATTGAACCTAGAACAGTGGTTCTCAACCTTCCTAACACTGTGACCCTTTAGTACAGTTCCTCATATTGTAGTGACCCCCCAACCATAAAATTATTTTCACTGCTCCTTCATAACTGTCATTTTGCTACCATTATAAATCATAATGTAAATATCTGTGTTTTCCGATGGTCTTAGGTGACCCCTGAGAAAGGGTCGTTCGACCCACAGGCTGAGAACCACTGTGCTAGAGTCTCCCACGTGTTAGGTAAGCCTTTTATTTTTTGAGACAAGGTCTCCTGGAGGCGGGGATGGCCTCAAACTGTGTGCAGCTGAAGAGGACTTTAACTTATGCTCCTTCCGCTTCCCCACATCCAGTGCTAAGAGTACAGTGTGTACCTCTGTTTCAGTTTATGTGGTGCTGAGGGTGGACCCAGGGCTACCTGCATGCTAGCCAGGCACTCTATTAACTAAGCCACACCCCCAGTCCTGCCCTGGCTTTTTTCTAATCCGTTCCCTACACACACACACACACACACACACACACACACACACCTTTAAATTTTTATTTTAGATTTGTTTTATTTTATGTATATAGATGTTTTGCCTGCATGTATGTCTATGTACCATGTATATGCCTGGCTCCTACAGAAGTCAGAAAAGGGCATTACATCCCTTGGAACTGGAGTTATAGATGGTTGTGAGCCACCATATGGGTGCTGGGAACCAAACCTGGGTCCTCTGGAAAAGCAGCCAACGTTCTTAACCACCAAGCCATCTCTTCACCTTAAGTGCCGAGGTCTCAGCCAGCGGTGGTGGCACACACCTTTAGTCCAGCACTCAGAATGCAAAGGCAGGCGGATCTCTAAGTTTGAGACCAGTCTGGTCTACAGATCAAGTTCTAGGACAGCCAGGACTACACAGAGAAGCCCTGTCTCAAAACAACAACAACAACAACAAGGCGGGCAGGTGTAGAGCACACCTTTAACCGCAGCACTCGGGAGGCAGAGGCAGGTGAATCTCTGTGAGTTCGAGGCCAGCCTGATCTACAGAGTGAGTTCCAGGAAAGGCTCCAAAGCTACAGAGAAACCCTATCTCGGGGAAAAAAAGAAAGAAAAAAGAAAAAAAAAAACCAATAAATAGATAAATAGATAAATAAATAAATAAATGTCCAAAAATAAATAAATAAATAGCTGAGGTCTCGTTACATACCCTGGTTGCCCTTAGCCTTGCCGTTTTCCCGCCTCCATCTCCTGAGTGCTGGGATTAGAGGTGTCCACCATGACAGGCCTTCTTGGGCTCTGGTCCATTCAGCAGAGCACACACTCTTCCTTCTGGCTCCTCAGTCACCCCCCACGGGAGGCAAGCTCTGCCACCCAGCTACACTCCCGGGGCTGCCTCTGGCTGGAGCAGCGGTCGAACCCACTGATGACGTGGACTCTTTGGAGGTCACCTGGGTTGGGGGTGTTCAGCCCATGCTTTGTGTGTCGGCCCATCCAGAGAGTATCAGTGTCCACTCCAGGTTAGAGATCTTCCAGGTCAGGCTTAGGGACACTCCTGACTTCACAGCCACGCCACGGGCCGCGGTCATTGCCCAATGTCCAGAGCCAGTGTTCAGACCACTGCCCCTGGATCATGGGTATAGATTCTCTCTCTGTCCCCAACTCATTAGGAAGGAGATGTGCTGGACTTCTTATCACCCAATCCCAGGTTTCTAGAAATTCTATATCCATTTTTTTCTTTTTTCTTTTCGTTTCAGACAGGGTCTCATGTAGCCCAGGCTAGTCTGGACAACTCACTATGTAGCTGAGGATGACGCTGAACTTCTGATCCTCTTGCCTCTCTCCTCTCAAGTGCTGGGAATCCAGGCATGTGCCACCACACCAAGTTTGTGGTACTGGGAATCAAACTCAGGGCTTCCTCAAGCCCCAGGCCCCTACAATTCCACAAATCTTTACAAATTTTTGTTATATATTATTTAAAATTTTTGTTGTATTTTATGTGCATCTTTTGCCTGCATGTATGTCTGTGCACCACATATATGCCTGGTGACTGTGGAGGCCAGAAGTGAGGGTCAGATCCCCGGGGACTGGAGTTACAGATGGTTGTGAACCACCATGTGGGTGCTAGGCATTGAACCCAGGTCCTCTGGAAGAGCTGCTCTTAACCACTGAGCCATCCTACACTTTATATCTGTATATGTAGGCATTCCTTGGCACTTGTGTGGAGGTCAGAGCAGAAGTTGCTGAAACCGGTTCTTTCTACAGAGTGAGTCCTGGGATGGAACTCAGGTCATAAGGCTTGGCAGCAGACACCCTTACTGCTGAGCCTTGTCACAGGCTCAAATTCCACAAGTCCTAAAGGAGGTTGTCCAAATGCACTTCCCCAGACTCACAGACTACAAGGAGACTGACGGGTAATGGAGGGCGTCAGCCCTTTAAGAAAACATCCCAGCCGGGCTGTGGTGGCGCATGCCTTACCCAGCACTAGGGAGGCAGAGGCAGAGTTCAAGACAAGCCAGGGCTAGCCAGGGCTACACAGAGAAACCCTGTCTCCAAATAAACAAACAAAAAAGAAAGAAAACATCCATCCCCAACTACTATCTGCCTCCCAGAACTTTCCACAGAAGGATATGGGTGGTAGGGTATCCCCTGATGAGGATGACCTGGAACTTCTGATCTTTCTGTCTGCGCCTCCCAAGTGTGGGAATCACAGGCGTGCGCCTCCGCATCCGGTTTATTACGTGATGCTAGGGATTGAATTCAGTGTTTCCTGCATGCTAGGCAAGCACGCTACCGACTCGGACCCCACTGGTAGTCTTCAGCAGGGACACGGTGGGGAGTTAAGTTTTGTATTTGAGGAGAGGCAGCCTACAAGCTGTTTAAAAGGACAGGGGAGGTGAGCACCAAGGACTCCGGGCCAGGAGAGGGGTGTCTCTGAAAAGCTGTGAGACAAAGGCTGTCCCTAGAGAGGGCCCGCTGCTCAAGGACAAAAGTGGATGAGGCGCAGGGCGTGGTGGATGGCGCACGCGGGAGGCAGAGGCAGAGGGATCTCTGGTCCCCGACCGGCCAGCCGGGGCTACGTCGTGAGACTCCATCTAAAATAAAAATTGAAAGTGTTGGAAGCACGTGTCGCCTTGGTTCGTGAGTGGTCCGAGGAAGCGGATCAAGCGGGTAGGACCGCCGGGAGCACAGGTCCGGTCACGGAGCCAGGAGACGCCTGGCGGGCACGTGGCCACGCCCAGCTCCCCGTCCCGGGATCCGATTGGCTGCCCCAAGGGGCGGGGCTCGCGCGCGGATTACGCCGGGCCTTTTCCCGTTGGCAGCCGCGGCAGCGCGAGCCCGGAAGCGGACGGGGGCGGTGGCGGAGGCGCCTCCGGCCGGCCGGGGTTGCAGCTCCGTCCTCCCCACTCGCGGTTCCCCGCGGCCCGTGGCGTGGACAAAGACATGCAGTCCCCGCCCCCAGACCCGCTGGGCGACTGCCTGCGCAACTGGGAGGATCTGCAGCAGGACTTCCAAGGTATCCAGGTGAGCGTCCCTGCGGCCATCCGTGCCCCGAGCCACGTCTCTCTGTCTCGGGGACAAGGGTCGGGCAGCCCTAGGTCAGACATAGGGTAGCTCGGAGGGGTCAGGGGTCGAGGCCCTCCCCCACTTCTCCTCTTAAATGTCCGATGGCAGCCCCGATTGCCCGCGCGTCCCCGGCGTGATTGGGCAAGGGATCCCTCTGTACCGGGCCATCTCGACTTTGTGCAAAGGCCTTGAAAACAGGTCAGGACTCCCTTGCCGACCCTCCCTCTGCACCGCTAACCGATCTGGGACCTCGTCCCCTTCCTGGAGAGCAGTCACCCGAGGCAGAGCCCAGCCGGGCCCAGCCTTTTGGTTCAGTCACCCCGAAAGCGTGCAGCCGGACAACGCCTTCCCCGCCCTTGGCCAACTCCTTGCTGAACGCTGCAGGGAAGCAAGTTTAGATACAACCCAGGCCTGGATGGAGATCTCAGCCATCTGAGACAGAGGGACAGCGCCCACCTAGGGACAGGAGGAGCCTCGCCTGGGCGCGTGTGGTTCTTTCTTGTAGGGAAGAGGTGGGCGGGGCAGACTGTACCTGGACCTCCTGCCTGGCAGAGTCTGTGCGAGACCATTGGAAAACCTCCCAGTTCCAGGTTGTTTGTGTCCTCTCTGTCCCCGTACTAGAGAGAAGGAAGCTGCTGCTTCCAGGAAGGCTATCACTGGGCAGGGGTGGCATATGCTAGAGCCTGGGGAGGATGTGGCAGCCCCGCTTGGCATGAGAAACAGACCCAAGTAGTGGAGCCTGGCCAGCTGGAGACTAGGTTAGACCTTTGCCTCTGCTGGACTGTGCCCAGCCTCATATCTCCACGGGAGCTGCCGACCCTGCCCAGCTTGCTGGTACTAGAACTCTCTCTAGGGGCCTACACAGGCCCACATCTCCCAGTTTTGCCATCACTGCGATGGCCTCTGCCTTGATTTCCCCACACTGCCCCTTGCCCTGTCTTTAGGGTGCAGCTTGCAAAGTTCACCCACCAGGGCAAAGGGCTTGGGCCAAAGGTGCTTGCAGGAGGGGAGTGGATGGGAGGGACTGGTCTTAGAGCTGGGAGCCTGGTGACCTTTGACCTGAGAGGAAACATCGGGAATGCCTGAGCGGAAGGCATCATGGACAACCCTGTATGCCATCCCTTCAGGCTAGCTAGGTAGAAGGAACTGAGAAGGTAAGGGGTGAGTTCGGGCAGCCCCTCTGGTCCAGAGCAGTGGTTCTCAACCTGTGGATCAAGACCCATTTTAGGGGCAAACGACCCTTTCTCAGGAGTCACCTAAGACAGATATTTACATTAAGATCCATAACGGTTAGCAACATTGCAACCACGAAAATAATTTCATGGTTGGGGGTCACCACAACACAAGGAACTGTATCAAAGGGTCGCAAGTGGTAGGGAGGTTGAGAACCACTACTCTAGACTGTTTGAAGATAATGCCAGACTCAGGTAGCACAAAAACCCAGGCAGATAGGCCAGGAGGTGGTGGCGCATGCCATTAATCCCAGCACTTGGGAGGCAGAGGCAGGAGGGTCTCTGTGAGTTCGAGGCCAGCCAGCCTGATCTACAGAGTGAGATCCAGGACAGGCACCAAAGCTACACAGAGAAACCCTGTCTTGAAACAAACAAACAAACAAATAAAGAACAAAAACAAAAAACCCAGGCAGAGCTATGGACAGGTGTCACGCAGCTCTGAGTTTACAGGGAGAGTCCAGCTCCTGGCTTGCCTCGGGGGCAGAGCAATCTCTGGAGGTCCCCTGGCAAGCACGGGCAGTTCTACCTCCAGGGCTGGTTCCCTGCCCAGGAAGCTGCCCAGTCAAGCTCATGCCTTCTCCTCGCCCTAGGAAACACACCGCCTGTACCGCCTGAAATTAGAAGAGCTGACCAGACTCCAGGACAACTGTACCAACTCCATCACACGCCAGAAGAAGCGGCTCCAGGAGCTGGCCTTGGTGCTGAAAAAGTGAGGCTGGGGGTGACTTCCCGCCAGGGGTGGCTGCTGTTGCGTGGGGGGGGGGGGGGTTGGCGGGGGGGGGGGGGAGTGCCACTGGCTTACCCTGGCATGGCTCTGCTGCTCTTCCACTCCCTGGGCTCTGTTCCTTTCTCTGTCCCAAAGGGTTCCCACTGGGCTTCCCCACCTGCACTGACTGACTCCCGCCATACTCCCAGATGCAGACCCTCTCTCCCATCCGAGTCCACGGAGGCCGCGCAGGAACTGGAAAACCAGATGAAGGAGCGCCAAGGCCTCTTCTTCGACATGGAAGCCTACTTGCCTAAGAAGAACGGGTGAGTCCTTCCTTCTTCCAGCCCCATGGATGCGTAACCCGAGCCGGTCTCTCAGTCATTCAGTCAGCAAAGGAGGCCATGTTGCCAGCCCGGGATATCTGACAGTTCACAGTCATGGGAGCTTCCAGGGAAGAGTTCAGGGAGTTGGAGCCTCAGTAATGCATGTCTAACCCCATACATGGCCAGACACGGCTTCTTGATGAAGGGATGCCTGAGTCATCTTCAGAGGTAACGAATGAGCACATTCCTTTGGTCCTAACAACTCTAGAAGCTGAGGCAGGAGGCTAGAGAGTCCAAGGTCCTCTTTGACTACATAGTGCATTCAACGTTAGCCTGGTCAACATAGTGTGTTTCGGTCCAGCCAGGGCTACATAGTGAGACACTCCCTCAAAAAATAAACCAAAGGGGCTGGAGAGATGGCTTAATGGTTAAGAGCACCGGCTGCTCCTCCAGGAGACCAGGGTTTGATTTCCAACACTTACATGGTAACTTACAACTGTCTGTGTCCTCAGTTCCAGGGGCTCCGACACCACCTTCTGGCCTCTGTGGGCACTGGGCACACACGTGGTACACATACATACATGCAGGCAAAACACCCATACGTATAAAAATTAAATCAAGTCCAAAACCAAGCCAAGGGCTGGGGATGTAGCTGATTTGGTAGAGTGCTTGCAAAACACGATTGATGCCCTGGGCTGTAGGCAAGCCTGTGGGACATATTCTCTCTCTCTCTCTCTCTCTCTCTCTCTCTCTCTCTCTCTCTCTTTTGATTTTGTTTTTTAAGTCAGGGTTTCTCTGCTATCCCTGGCTGTCCTGGAACTCACTTTGTAGCCAGGCTGGCATTGAACTCAGAGATCCGCCTGTCTTTGCTTCCCTAGTGCTGGGATCAAAGCTGTGGGCCACCATGCCTGGCTCTAATGTAGGGCATTTTCTTAATTAGTGATTGATGGTGAAGGGCCCATCCCGTTGTGGGTGGGGCCACCCCTAAGCTGGTGGTCCTTGGTCCTATAAGAAAGCAGGCTGAGGAAGCCATGAGGAACAAGCCAGTAAGCAGCATTCCTCCATGGCCTCTGCATCAATCAGCTCCTGCCTCCAGGTTTCCATATGGTCTGAGTTCCTGCCTTGGCTTCCCTCGGTGGACTGTGATTCAGGCTATGTAAGCCGAGCCCTCTCCTCCTCAAGTCGTGTTGGCTCATGGTGTTTCATCACAGCAGTAGTAACCCTGACTAAGACCAGGATAGTGGGTATTGCTGTGGCAGACCTGAGCATGTGAATTGTGGAAGGACTTTGGAAGTTTGGGCTGGAAAAGCCATTGAGTGTTGAGAGCTCAGTGGGCAGTTCTGTCGGAACTCAAAAGATAATCTGAGAGCAGTGTGGACGAAGGAGGCCTGGCTCGTGAAATTCAGGGGGACATTTAAAGACTCGATTGTGGACATTTGCTGTTTAGAATTAGGATTCTGTGATTCTGGTCAGCTGGGGCTGGAGAATTAGCGGTGATTAAGAAGAGACCAGCATTGCTAAGGTGAAATCTTCTGGGAAGTGTTTCCTCAGAGCATGTGTTCCAGAGGTGGCCAAGGTTGTACCTCGTACTGGCAGTGGACTTGGTGATGTGTAAGAGTCACCCAGGTGGGACTGGTTTTGAAGGCATGACGGGGTCATGGAGAGCAGCTGAGGCTTGGCACTGTGAGAGACCAGGAGAGACCATTGGCCATTGGTAGCCTCATTAGTTGAAGGGCCAGGATTGAAGGGGTCACGGAGAGAAGTTGAGCCTTGGCACCATGAAGAGCGCCTGGGAGAGGTTATTGGTGAGGCAGGAGGCCCCCAGCATTTTGGAGATGCCAGTACCATGGGATGACCACCCAGGACAGCCTCAGCTGTGGATGCTGTCTGTGTGGGCTGAAGACAGTGGAGCCGGAGAAGTGACCCAGGCCCTTCAGTGGAGCTCAGAAGACTGAATCCCAGACGCTGGACACTGAGTTATTTACACAGTTGGAGTTGGGCTTGGCTTTCTTCAGATTGTGCCTGTGCCCTGGTTCTTCTCTCTCAGAGTGAGACTGTATTTACAGGAGCCCATAGTTGAGGGACTTTGAAAAAGGATTTTGGCATTTTACAGACACTTTTGATTTTTAAAAGGGACTTGGCAATTTTGTTTTGCTATTTTTCAAGACAAGATTTCTCTGTGTAACAGCCCTGACTGTCCTGGAACTCGCTCTGTAGACCAGGCTGGCCTCGAACTCACAGAGATCCGCCTGCCTCTGCCTCCTGAGTTGCTGGGATTAAAGGTGTGCGCCACCACTGCCAGGCTGACTTTGTAATTTTCAAAGAGACTGCTCTTTTGAAGTGTTTGAGTCTGTAAAGTCTGTACTAATTTTAATTTAACGTTTTGTATTGTGATGCTTATTAACATGAGCTCTTGGGGATGAACAAGAAAGGAAAGGTTATGGTTTAACAGTGATGTGTTTATGTCAAATTGATAAGGAGTCAATTGTCCTGGCTAGTTTTTATGTCAACTTGATACAAGCTAGAGTCATCTGAGAGGAGGGAACCTTAATTGAGAAAATGCGTCCATAAAATCAGGCTGTAGGCAAGTCTACAGGGGCATTTTCTTGATTAGTAATTGATATGAGAAGGCCCAGCCCATTTGTGGGTGGTGCCATCCCTGGGCTGGTGGTCCTGGATTCTATAAGAAAGCAGGCTGATGGGGAGCGCTCACCAACCTAAGACAGAGCGCCTGTGTGGCCTGGGCAAACGTCTCCATGATGGGTAAGGTGACCTGCTGACGTCCTATGCAACCTAAGTCAGAAGCTCATTTATTAGTAAAAGGGGGACCTGTAGGGCCCTGGCCCCCGTTTTGGATAACTGTTGCCTTGCTTGCTGACCTTGACCTTGATATCCTCCCTATGCTAATTCCCTGCCGGGTTCCACCCTCCTGAATGCTTAAGGGAAGTTCCTTGTCTGTGTATCCTGCATAATGGGCGTTAACAGCTTCGATGCAAGATTGTAAAACATGTAGCAAACTTCTGCCCTCCGGGGTTCTCCCATTGTGCTGTAAGCCTGTATTTAAGACCTCCTCCCTCCTTCAATAAACGGCATTCAGCATTCAAAAAAAAAAAAAAGAAAGAAAGAAAGAAAGCAGGCCGAGCAAACCATTAAACAGCACCCCTCCATGGCCTCTGCATCAGCTCCTGCCTCCAGGTTCCTTCCCTGCTTGAGTTCCTGCCTCAGCTTCCTTCAATGAAATAGCAATCCAGGATATGTCAGCCAAAGAAACTTTCCTCCCCAAGTCACTTTTGATCATGCTGTTTAATCACAGCAGTAGTAATCCTAACTAAGACAGCCGGGAGGAGGCTCCATTCACTCTTCGGGAGTTCAAATTCCCAGCCTTCTTTGTAGCCTCAGTTTGTCATGCTGAGGCCTGAGTGGGGACAGAAGCCCCCTACTGGGTACAGCTGCTTAGTGTTGCCGTCACACTTGGAGTTTCTCCTAGGACAGATGCGCTTCATTAGCGGGAGGGGTAGAAATACAAGTAGCCTGCTTTTGTTAGTTGGTTTTGGTGGTATATTTTTGAGACAGGGTCTCTTGTAGCCTAGGCTAGCCTCAACTCTGGTCCTCCTGCCTCTACCTCTCAAGAACTGGGATTATAGGTGTGAGTTTTGATGTGGCATGGTGATTGAACCCAGGACCTCGTGGGTGCTAGGCAAGAAATCTACCAGCTGAGCCATTTCCTCCACCCGGAGTTTTGAAGGGAGATGGGAATGAGGTCCGGTGTGTGGCTATGTATGGGAAGCACTGAAGGGGACTCAGGGCTGAGTTTCTTGGGAGTTGAGTTATGGGATAGCAACAGAAGATGACCATCTGCCCAGATGCTGAGTCCCCATGCCCACACTGAGGAGTGGTCTGGGATGTGGGGATGGTTTCTCATGGGGAAGGACATCATCCAGGGCTCTCAAGGTACCAACACGGGGAGGTCCCGGACAAAACACCACAGGCTAGAGACACCGTTTACCCCAAAGACAGGATTCTGGAGCAGGCAGGAGAGAGGCGGGGTGCCATGTGTGGTTGGTCAGTGGCACCCCCTAAGTTTAGAACAGTCTACCAAGGTCACGGGGAGGCAGCAGGCTCTTAGACTGTAGTGTTCGTTTCTCTGTCACTCAGGCCTTCTCCTGTCCCTTAGGTTGTACCTGAGTCTGGTTCTGGGCAATGTCAACGTGACACTTTTGAGCAAGCAGGCTAAGTATGTGGTGGTGGTTGTCGAGGGTTGGGTCTCACCCGGGGTTCCCCAGCCACCTTTGACTTGGGTTGGTGTGGTCTTGGGGTTCTGGGTCAACTTCTCTAGACTGGCCTGTGACCTCTGGGCATGATGGAGAAGGAAGCGCCCCCCCCCCCCTCCCCGCCACCTGCCCACCCATGAGTGCGATGTCTGTCCCTCTTCTCCCTGCCCAGATTTGCTTACAAAGACGAGTATGAGAAGTTCAAGCTCTACCTCACCATCATTCTCATTGTTATCTCCTTCACCTGCCGCTTCCTGCTCAACTCCAGGTGAGCATCGTGGCCCGGGTCGGGACAGGGGCAGGGACAAGGCTGTGGCATCACTTCTTTGTACCCCACTCCCCAGGGTGACGGACGCTGCCTTCAACTTCCTGCTGGTCTGGTATTACTGCACACTGACCATCCGAGAGAGCATCCTCATCAATAACGGTTCTAGGTGTGCATGCGCAGTGGGGTGGGCCGTGGCACCCGGGGGACTTTGTATCTGTGGGAGCCGCTCTGCTTCACAGGGGTAACTGACACCCTCTTACAGGATCAAAGGCTGGTGGGTTTTCCATCATTACGTGTCCACGTTCTTGTCGGGAGTCATGCTGACCTGGTGAGTGACCGAGACCTCAGTGGGCAGGGGTGAGGCCGAAGACTTGGGCTCTCATCCCTCCCTTCCTCTGCTTTCCCCTAAATTTAGGCCAGATGGTCTCATGTACCAGAAGTTCCGGAACCAGTTCCTGTCTTTCTCTATGTACCAGAGTGAGTTTTCTTGCTAGGGAGGGACAGGGGAGAAAGCCTGTGGCCCAGAGCAGGTCTGACACGCCTACCTGCCTGGCCACCCAGGCTTTGTGCAGTTTCTGCAGTATTACTATCAGAGTGGGTGCCTATACCGCCTGCGTGCCCTGGGCGAACGGCACACTATGGATCTTACCGTAGGTGAGTCCGTTGGCTCTCCCTAGCAGCCCCGAGGCCCCTGGGACAAGGGGGGTTCCTGTCCCTTCGAGTCCTGCTCACCACCTCAGCTTTTTCCTACCCCCCACAGAGGGTTTCCAGTCTTGGATGTGGAGAGGTCTCACCTTCCTGCTTCCTTTCCTCTTCTTTGGACACGTAAGTCACACCTGGGGGTCCCCGTCCCCCCTTGGGTGTCCACCTCTGGCTCTGAGCCCGGTGAGCACTACATTACTGAACAGACTCGCCTCCTCTACAGTTCTGGCAGCTTTTTAATGCGCTGACCTTGTTTAACTTGGCCCGGGACCCTGAATGCAAGGAGTGGCAGGTGAGCCAAGGGGCCTGGGATGCTTGGGAGATTCCATCCGGACCTCACCTGTCCTGACCCTGCCTTTCCCCGACCCCTGCAGGTGCTCATGTGCGGCTTCCCCTTCCTTCTCCTCTTCCTCGGCAACTTTTTTACGACCCTCCGCGTGGTACACCAGAAGTTCCACAGCCAGCAGCATGGCAGCAAGAAGGATTAAAGCTAGATCTGACGGCCAGCCCCAAAGGGGCTTCTGACCTGTGTGCCAGACGGGGCAGCAGGCTGGGGCACCCCTGTGTATGGGGAGGTTCCCTTCTGTGCCCCCTGGACTCCGTGGGCTCTGTGGGCCCTGAGGAAGGCCTGGGCCTGGAGCCCAGCTTGGAGGATTTGGGCTCTGGGACTCAATAAAGGACGAGAGACATAGAGGTGTCTGATGGACTGTTGGGGGTGTGTTCTTCCAGGGGAGGCAGGGCTTGGGGCCCCCAACATGGCACTGATTCTTGGCTCCTGGTCTGGGGAGGGGGGGTTGTCTAACTGAAGCAGATCCCCAGAGAGACCCCATATCGGCTCTAGCAACACCAAGCAAATACAGAAAACAACTTTATTCCAAGGGCCAGGGTATTTAAAATTATTTACACTCATTCAAAATCATGTGGTGGGGCTGTACCCCACCCAGCTCAGTGGAGAGAAGAGCCCCTCTGTACAGCTGCCGAGGGCCTAAGGCACCCATCACCCAAAGGTGGGCCCGGTCCCTCTCGCCATGTGCCCTGGGACTGGGCTGCCTGGTACAGGGGCCCAGGAGGGCATCACGCAGGCCGGGAGGAGTCAGTCCCTGGGCCTCCCTTGTCGAGGCCAGGCAGGAACCACCAGAGGTGGAGGTCGGCAGAAGGGAGTTAGGGAGGTGATTACAGGGATGGAGGGTGGGATGGCCGCAGCTCCTAGCTCCACACATCCAGGGAGTAGCGGCCCTTGGTCATCAGCTTCTTAACATAGTCCACAGCCTGGGCATGCTCCATGGGCCCAAACTCAGCCACAATGTCATAGAAGGTGTTCTGCACATCTTTGGCCATGTTTCGCGCATCCCTGGGTGGAGACGAGGGGACAAGGTGTGAGGGGACTTGCTGGAGCCACCCTGTAGGTGGGTAGTCAGCACCCCGGCCTCCCCTGCCCTGTTACTCACCCGCAGACATAGATGTGGGCCCCGCCCTCATGGATCAGCTTCCACAGGTGTTCCTTGTCTCTCTTCAGCAGGTGCTGGACATAGACCTAGGGGAGGGAGGGGTGTGTGAGCAGTGTCCAGACCCCACAGTCCAGACCCCACAGCACCGCCTCTTCATGGGGCGGCCCAGCCCGTCAGCACAGCTGCCGGCCTGCCTCACCTTGTGCTCCTGCTCCCGGGAAAAGGCCACATTAAGCTGGGTGAGGGCGCCGTCCTTGTGAAAGCGGGCCAGCTCTTCGCGGTAGAGGTAGTCCTCATTGGAGCGCCGGCAGCCATAGTAGAGCAGCGTCTCCCCAACTTCCTTGCCTGGGCAGGGGTGAAGCTGTGATGAAGGGGGAGCTCTCTGGCCTCGCCCTGACTGACCACAAAACCAGAGCCCCGTGGCTTACCTTGCTCCCGAAGCCAGGCTCGCTCCTGGATGAAGCCCATGAAGGGGGCAACCCCTGTGCCCGGGCCCACCATGATGACTGGCGTGGTGGACTTGAAAGGAAGGCGGAACTGAGATTTGCGCACAAACATGGGTACCAGGGCCCGGCGGCCATTCTCTCCTGCCGGTTCCTTGGCCCGGAGCCAGCTGGTGGCCACCCCCTTGTTCACTCGCCCCGACTTGGCTTCGTATTCCACAGCCACGGCGCAGATGTGCACGGAGTTGGGGTGGACCTGGAGGAGGGACTGGTGTGAGCCTGGCCTCAACCCCTAGAGTCCCTTCCTCAGCGGTGCCTCCCTGCCAGGGCTGGCGCCCTCACCTTAGAGGACGAGGCAATGGAGTAGTAGCGGGCCTGCAGCCGCGGCAGCAGCTCACACAGGTGGTCGATGGGTGGCCGCAGCGATGGGTAGTCCTGGAGAATGGCCAAGATGTGCCTCCGGGCTTCCACCACCCAGCTCAGGTACAGCTCCTGGGGAGACACAGGAGGAAGGTGTGGGCGGCCTGGGTGTGTGTGTGTGTGTGTGTGTGTGTGTGTGCGGGGTAGGGGGTCGAGGCAGAGGGTATGCAGGCTCACCTTGCCCTCGCCGGAGGATGATGCCATCTTATGCAGGTGCTCCTGCTCTGAAGGCTCGGAGGCATACTGCGCCAGCTCGTAGAGCACATTGGTGCGTGGTGGGTTGGTGATGTCCAGGTAGTAGGTGAGGGCCGTGCGGTAGGTGGTGGGGCAGGGGAAGGGGTGTTTCTTGTTGGACTCCTCTGCAGCAGGAGAGACAGGGTTGAGTGAAAGGTCACCCCTTGGATCAGGGTGGGGTGTCATAGAGGATGGAGATGCTGCAGGCAGGAAGCTGGCACTCCAGCCTGCTCTCTGTTGCCTCTGACAAGGCTCAAGGTTTCTGCCAGGCTTGAATTTCAGGCCAGGCAGAAGTGCCCATCAGAGAGATCTAGCCATTGTAGGCTGCCAGGCCGTAGAGGAAGCACAATGGGGCGGGGTGGCTAGCTTGAACAGAAACCAACTCCTTTTCTCCATGTCTTCTGACTGCGAGTCACTAAGGGCAGAGCCAGGACTCGGGTGGGTACTGGATGCCTGTCTCCACAGTGGGAGGCCCTGGGATAGTGCAGCATCCAGCACCTGCTCACCGTGAGGGAACCTAGTGGACACTGAGGGCTGCTAACCCCAGTCCTTACATTTACCAGTGAGGATGGAGGCCCAGGAGCAGGGAGGCAGTGGCCCACTGCCATGGAGGCGGAGCCCAGGCCTAAGACATGAGGCTTGGTTTAGCAGCCCCCGTCCAGGAAGATGTTTGGCTGGGTGGCTTCCCTAGTTGCCCAGAAAGCAGGGCTGGTTCTGCCTTCTGGCCTCAGGTGTCCTCTATAACTGTGATAGGGATAAAGGACCAGACCTCCATACAGAGTCTTGGGGCATGGGCCTTAGCATCCCAACCACAGGCCAGGGCAGAAGTTTCAACCTGATTCAGGCCTAGACGAGGGAGGCCCTTGATTCCAGAACTCACCATCGAGATTGTTTAGAGACATGACGACATCCAGATCAGCCCCCAGGATCTCCCCAATCTGGTTGACCAGGGTTGAGTCGTTGGCTGGGTACACAGCCACATGATCTCCAGATTCATACCTAGAACGGAAGGGCAAGGCTCAGGAGGAAGTGAGCAGATGACGAAGTGCCAGGCTTGCCCCAGGGGAGATGGGAGGCGGGCAGGTACCTGATCTTGGAGTCTGAGATGTCCAATTCCAGGTGCATTAGATGCCGCTCAGTGCCCTGGTTCAGCTTCCGGTTGGTGGTGACAGCAGCCAGGAATGGATTCTTGGCATCGAAGGGACTGATGGGAAGAAAGGAGGTCAGGGATTGGCTTGGGACCTGCTTATACTAAACACTCGGAGCAAGAGCTGGTGGGTGGGGGTGAGGGTGGGGGTGGGGGACTTTGGGCCTTCAAGGGATATATATGCGGGAGCCAAATTGAGTGTGGCAAGGGCTGTCCCAGCCACATACGTACGATGAAGTGGGCAGAGCAAAAGGACACAGACAGGAAAACAATCTGGCCCCTAAGAAACACGTGAGACCCTCTGCATTCTGCCTATGGGGGGGTGGGGGGGCCTGGGTCAGGGGGTGGAGCTTTCGTGGAAGCTACCCAGGTCCTGAGATATTTGCAGAGCACTTGGCCTCCACACAGAGATCAGAGTGTGGCTAGAAGCGGCAGATGAAGAGTCTGCCCCGGCGGGATGGCCAGCTTGATTCAGTATGACCAATGACTGGGGAGGTTCCAGCGTGAATCATCTGGGCAGCCCCCAGGGGTATGTAGGGTCAGATGGGGAACTTTTTTCTCTCGGACAAGGTTTCATGGATCCCAGGCTTTCCTTGGAACCCGCTGTGCAGTTGAGGATCACTGGACTTTTGATCCCTCTTCCTCCACTGTGTGCGGAGCGTGCTACCACGCCCAGTGTGTGGGGTGCTGGGGAGGGAACCGGGGCCTCACACCTGTTAGGTAAGCACTACAGTTGAGCTACCAGTCCGTGCCGATAGCTGTGGATTCTGAGGAAAGGAACAGGGCTTCTTGCCCAAGTCTGACTTGCCAGGGCTGGGCTCCCGAGGCCTCAGCGGGGAGTAGCACCTGCCCCTTGGGCAACTTGTGCCCTTCTAGATAGTGGACATGAAAGTGCGGGTGTCAGGGGCTGGTGAGATGGCTCCGCAGTTAAGAGCACTGGCTGCTCTTCCTGAGTTCAAGTCCCAGCACCCACATGGGGGCTCACAACCATCTGTAATGGGGTCTGATGCCCTCTTCTGGCCTGCAGGTGTACATGCAGGCAGAGCACTCACATGTAAAAAGTAAATGAATGATAATAAAAAGTGCGGGTATCCCTACTGCGCTCACTCACATTATACGACTGTGGAGGGACACACATCTGCTTGGGAAGTGGGTGTGCGAGGGCCCCAGGGCCGTGAGCCCCACTCTTCTTCCTCTACTTACGGTTTCTGGTTCTCGTAGCTCTTCAGACGGCCCATCTCACCCGTGTAAACCTTGGCGGTGTCGATGTCTTCGTGGACCACGAGTTCATACTGGCGGATGCTGGGCGGGGAAAACCAAGGCTGGGGTCAGGGCTGGGAGGAGGGAGAGGCTGCAGGGCCAGCCCTAGCCACAGAGGGCTTGAGCCACACAGGGGATGTGGGTGGGGGACAAATGACGGTGGGTGCAGGGGACCCTGGAGCAGACATGAGGGAGGCAAAAGGCAAGAGAAGGGCTGAAGCTGACCCCCCGAGAGCCTGAGAGGACGAGCGGGCCATGAAGCACAGGCGGACGGGAAGCCAGTGTCCTGTGATGCCACCGACAGGGAGGGAGGCCTCACCTCACCCCTCACCTTCAGGCAGCCCCTTCACCTGGAACAAGGACCTCCCAGATCCTAGGCCTGGTCCCCAGGGCCACCCAGCCCAGGCCCCAGCCGTGGCCTTCCACTCACCTCGACTCCTCCCCAGTGGCTTCCACCCCGAAGAACTCGCACACAGCTGGCCAGAACTGCTCCCTCCACGTGATGAAATCCTCTTCCAAGCTGCACAGAGGAGAGGCTTAGCCAGGCTAGACATCAGCCTGCTCTCTCACCCCTGTGGCTCCCAACCCTGCTGGGGGAAGGAGGGCGGCCCACACTCCAGGCTGGGACCCATGCGACTAGGGTGGGGCACTTACTTCCCATCATCATCACCAAGGCCCAACTCGAAGATGCGCTGGGCGCCAAGCTGCTCCAGCTGCTGGTCCACGTATTTGCCCATGGCGTTGAAATGCTCATAGGTCTTGTTCCCAAGGCCAAACACCTGTGGGGACAGCAGCGCAGGCTCTGAGGCCGGGGCTTGAGCCTGCCCGGTGGGATCTGACGTCCTCTGGCACTATGGGTACTGAGAGGTCATCTGATGGCTTTGTTTAGGTGACCTGCAGGCCACAGATGGCTTCTCTTATGACCAGCCTTTACACCACAAATCCAAGAGACCAGCTTAGCTGGAGGCTCCAGGCCAAACCATATTGTTTTGGCTTTTCGTCCAGTAACCAATGACCTGTGGGGTCAGCCGGCAACTGGCAGGGATGCTCTCGCAGGGTGAAGCCACACTAAAGCAAGGATAAAGCCCTCCGCTGGGAGCCCCCTGCCCTGCAGAACGATGAAGGAGCAGACGTGGCAGGCTTGCCCAGGAGGGTCCTAGGGCTCTGGGGAGCGGCCCAAGGCCAGCGTGCCCCCCCCCCCCCCCCCCCCCCCGATCCCGTGGAGACTCACAGCAAACTTGACCCCGGTGAGGTCCACGTCAGTCTCTTGCAGCCAGTCATAAAAGTCCTGGGCGTTGTCGGTGGGGTCACCCTCGCCGTACGTGGCCATGCAGAAGACTACCAGGGACTTGTCGATCTCAGGCAAGCTGCTCAGGTCGGCCTAGAGTGACAGGGGGGTCACCACTGTGGCCGGAGCCCACAGCTGATGAACAGAGCAGCGGGCGGAAAGGCGTTGGTCCGGGCAGTCCCTCAGGCATTTCGAATAAATGTAAAAGGAAGTCTGGAGATGGAAGAAGGCCCTTGTGGCAGCAGAGTGGAGTCGGTGGAGGGGAAAGAGCGGGCATTGGGGGGCGGGGGTACTCTGAGAGAAGGTGCACCTTACTAACAGGGATGTTTCCTCAGTTGGGGTGGGAGGAGCCAAAGAAGCAACTCCTGGGCCACCTGCTCCCTCCCTTCTACCCATGGCTGATGACAGTTTTGTGCACTATACAGAGCCACCCCATGGAAGGGAATGGAGGCAGGCAGTACCAGGAGAGTAAGCCTGGTGAGTTGACAGTGAGAGACAATAATGCTCCTGTCCCTAGCTGTTAAGAACATAGCTGGGATCTGTCAGATCCTATATTGGCTTAAGAGGAACAATATTGGCAGGGTGGCTTATGGATATAAGGAGGGACTCCGCTGCCCCTGACTATGGCCTCTGATCAAATTCTCAGCCTCTCTTGACCCCTCCTTCATCCTGTCCCCACTCTTCCCTCAGATTTAATACACATGTGAGATGACCCCATCCAATGCCTTCCATAGACCGTGAGGAGGCATCCTGGGGTCCCTCACCCTGGAGCATCAGGGTGGGGCACACAGGGCAGCATATGACGGGGGCTCACTCACCAAGTCATACTCTTCGGGGTCTGCGGACATGCCCCGCATCCCGTAGCGGTGGGCATCTTTGGACAGCCGGTTGGCAAACTCCTCAGCGGTTCCCGTCTGGGAACCATAGAATACGATAATGTTCCTTCCCTGCGGGAGGAGGCAGACACACGGGTGAGTGAGGGACCCAGGAGAGAGCAGCCCCTAAGTTCCAGGAGAGTCAGGGCAGGCCCGGCAAGGGGGGCCCTCTTCAGTCCTCTCTCCTGGCCTCAGTTGTTACCTGAGCCACTTGGGCTGACAGGATCACTCAGGAGCATATGCTGACACTGGAAAAACCACAACCTAACACTGAGCATAAAAAGGGAAGGTGACTGGGAAAATACGGCTAGTAGACCTCCATCTTGCTGTACATGTGTATGTATCAATAAATACAACAGTGGGTGTGATCCTTTGGCATTTGCAGGGGTCCACAATCTCCATCACAATCTCCATCTATACACAGGATGCCCAAATCTCTTGTGTAACAGAGTGAGGCAGGGGCTGGAGGGATGGCTAGAGAACCCAAGTTCAGTTCCCTGCACCAACACCAAGTGACTCACAACCACCTTTGATTCCAGCTCCAGCGACTGAATGACCTCTGGCTTCAGTGGACACCTGCACTGCTGTGCACAACCCTCCTCCATACACATAACTAAAAATTAATAAAAATAAGGCAGGCAGTGGTGGTGCATGCCTTTAATCCCAGCACTCGGGAAGCAGAGGTAGGCAGATGTGAGTCTAGGACATCCAGGGCTACACAGAGAACCTTGTCTCAAGAATCGCGCGCTCTCTCTCTCTCTCTCTCTCTCTCTCTCTCTCTCTCTCTCTCTCTCCCTCTCTCCACACACACACACACACACACACACACACACACACACACACACACACGGTCTTAAAACAGGCATTTGCACAGCAGCTACATCTCTTCTTCATACTTTTCAATTTTAAAACTGTATTTGTTTTTATCTCTCGTGTATGTATGTGTCCATCACGTGTACTCAGGCGCCATCGGAGGCTGCATCTAGAACTGAGGTTACAGACGGTTGTGCGCCACCATGTGGGTGGCTGGGAATTGAACCCGGTCCTGCACAAGAGCAGTCGGCGCTCTTAGCATTGAGCCATCGCTGGCCCTCTTTGTAAAATTTTAAGACAGGGTCTTACTAGGTAGCTCAGGTTGACCTCAACTTTTGATTTTCCTGCCTCAGCTTTCTTATTGCTGGGATTACAGGTGTATATCACCATACTTGGCTTCCAATGTACCAACTGTGTGTGTGTGTGTGTGTGTGTGTGTGTGTGTGTGTGTGTGTTCATGTGTCTGTCAGCAGGGACCCATGGAGGCGCGAGGACTCCATCGGGCGTTCCGGTGTCGTTCCTCAGGTGCCATCACTGTTTGGTTTTGGAACAAGGCTTCTCACTGGTCCAGAGCTCACTGATTACGCTATGCTTGCTGACCAGTGAGCTTCGGGAATTAGAAGCATATGCTACTCTGTCTGGCTTTTTATGTGGGTTCTGAGGAATGGACTCAAAACTATAAACACTGGTAATAAGGGGGGGGGGGGGTGTTTTCACATTTTAGTTTATCCAAGAAAGCCAAAGTAAAAGCAGAGCCCCTGTGCTGTAGTAAGATGAGGATGCTCTTAGCTGGCGCTCTGGCCCGCTCAGTTCCAACGGCCCTCTCCCAGGCCCCCTCGGTGCCCACCAAGGCCAAGCTCTAGGAAGAGCGGAAGCAAGAATCTCACCGTTTTCTTCATCTTTTCCACGAAGCTGCTCTCTTTGACGGACGAGGTCCTGAAAAACAAGACAGTTCAATGGGGACAGATGCAGCTGTTACAGGATGGGTGTGACAGGGACATCCCACCTGGGCTAGCCCCTGGTGATGAAGCCAATCGTGAGACTAGTCCAATCTCTCTGTTGTGTGCCTCAAATCCATCAACGAGCTTACAGAGATCACTCAGTTTCAGGCCAGCTCTGAGTCCGTCCGACCTGGTCATCTGCCCATGCTCCCTTCCCAGTGTCTGGCCCCTCTCCATCTCCTCTCCTTTCTTCCTCTGCGGTCACCTCAGGCACAAGCTGAAGGAGGCTCCAGCCCCAGCCTGAGACAGTGAGCCAATGGGAAACTCTATGTCAGAAAGTGCTCGAGTGTGCACGGTGGGGGTGGGGGAGCATGCGGAAACATCTCAGCAATGAAGAGGCCTTGATCTGCAATCATGAGGACAGGAGCACCACATAACCAACGCCTGTCTGTGCCCACAGCTGCATACACTTACACAAAATAAATACATAGATTCAAAGAGCAGCATTTATGGAACTTGAGGTGACTTCTGGCATCCACATACCCATCTTCATGTGCATGCTCATGAAGACCCATCCTCATACAGACACACACACACACACACACACAAATGCATAAGAAAATAAGGACATTAGGGCGGTGGTGGCACATGCCTTTAATCCCAGCACTCAGAAGGCAGAGGCAGGTGGATCTCTGAGTTGGAGGCCAGCCTGGTCTACAGAGTGAGTTCCAGGACAGCCAGGGCTACACAGAGAAACCATCTTGAAAAAAAAACCAATAAAAAAGAAGCCCTGTGTAGAGACCGGTGTGAGAGAAGGTGTTCTAAAAAGAAATCTCAGCTCTTGCTTCTCTGGCCAGGTCACTGACTCACCATACCCTTGTGAGTGGACACACGACTTGATTCTCCCTGGACATAGCCTGGCCTCCCTGACCCCTTCCTACAAACCTCTGCTGTCCTTCAACACAGAATTTGAGCTTCCTCAGAACAACCTTTCCCTGGCTCCCCATAGCATCAAGGTCACCATCCTTAACAGGGCACAGACATCCATGGGGCACTTCCCTTGAGGATGGGCTTTAATAACTAGGAGTGTGTGTGTGTGTGTGTGTGTGTGTGTGTGTGTGTGTGTGTGTGTCTGCCTGGCACTCGGCACACAATTCATGGCTCTCCTCCATGGCTGGTCCAAGGCCTCCCACCCAGCATCTGGCAGGCAGAGGTAGACAGAGGCCTCTGGGGAATATTTCCCACTCCCTACCCATTCTGGGCTGAGAAGCCAGCTCCTGGCTTTTCTCAAAAGACAGATGTTTCCATAGAAGTCACATCTCCAGCTGGGGCAGGCAGGGCGGGAATGGGCACCACGCCAGGAGCCGAGGGTGGGGATTAGAACGTGCCATCTCTGTCTTCCGAGGGCCTGTCCTGTCCCTGAGCTGGAGTCCGGGAAAGTCACAGCAGAAGAGAAGCCACGTCAGGGCCAGAGCTGGCTGCAAGTCTAGGCCCTGTCACCACATAGGCATGTGACATCCGGCCCTACTGTCTGAAGGGCTCAGCTACTAACCGAACTTGACTTCCACAGCGTTCCTGAGCCCTGCCAGGCACCTGGAACTTTGGTGACACTCAAGGGGACAAACGTCTTCTTGGAAAGTGAACAGCTGTCTGGGCCAGTCTGTGATGTCAGACACCTAGCAGCCTAAGGCGGCACAGGGCAAAGGGAGACAGGAAAGGCTGGGCTCCATTCTCTGAGAGCATGTGGCTCTCAAGGGACAGCCTCCCAAGGGCACCAACTAGGGGCCACTAGCTGGGGGTGAGCTGGACAGGGCCTACGGCTAGTGAAAGGGCCCAAACTCTAGGCCAGCCAGCTCTGGCCATGGTGAGGTGAGAGCCCTGGACAGGTTGCCTAGAGACACTCTCCTAGACCCTGAGGGCAAACACCATGACACCCAGCACTTCTTGGGGGCAGGGGGGGGGGGGGGGGAGGTCAACCTCGGGTGTCGCTCCTCAGGCGCTTTGTTCAGACTAAGTCACTTGCCTGGAGCTTGCCAAGCAGGTTTGGCTCACCGGGCACCCAGCCCCAGGGACCTGCCCGCCCATCGCCTTCCCAGTGCTGGGATTCTAAGCCTGCCTCCATGCCCAGCTTTTTACACAGGCTCTGGGGATCGAACTCGGATCCTCATGCCCGTGTAGCAAGCCCTTTACCAAACCATCTCCTGAACACTTTTGAGGCCCAATGCCTGTCTCTTGATTAGCTTCACTTTGGCCCCGAGGGACAGGAAGAACTCCCCATCTGCTCCCCTCACTCACTGGGATCCAGCAGGGACAGTGGCCTCTGGGGAAAAGGAGTCAGAGGACCCTCTCCTGAACAATTGCACTGTCTCTCCTGGGCAGCCCCGCTTGCCTGGGAGCAGCTCCCAGCCAGCTCAGGGAAGCAGACTTGGTAGCACCCACCGGGTGGTCAGCTCACAGCAGGCCATTGGACCCTAGCCCAAGAAGCTGCCTCTCCCTTTGGTAATGGATGGCAGCCATGTACCCCCTGCCCATGGGCGACCCACACATCTGCACTGGGGCTGGAACTGACCTCAGGGTGGGCTCGTCCGGCGGAGATGAGTATGCACATCCCATGATGCCCCTGTTCCCACCAGGGATTAAGGAAAAAGGAGGGTCCCACACTGAGCTCTGTTGCAGCTGGCTGGGAGCCGACAGAAAGGAAGTTCAGCTCTGTCCATTCTCAGTGTGGTGGAGTTGGCTGCTGGGGCCCAGAGACTCTGAAAGCGCCACCAGACACCCCAGAAGTCCTCTCAGAATCTTTCGGCACCTCTGCTTGCCTCTGTCCCCATGAGTCTGTGAACTCTGCAACATCTGGCAGCTCCAGTGGGACTGAGACTGCAGCCTCCCATGATCCCCTGCGGCTGGGGTAACACCCCCCCTTCTGTATGGACTGAGGGAAGGAGAGAACATTTCCACCCCCCCACTCAGTATCCTTGGTAACTGTTTATATCAGAGCCCCGCTCCCCGCACCCTCCCCCTTTCCCATTAGGAGGAAAAAAAAAGATAGAGAACAAAGCTGTCCCAGCCCTGACACAGACGTGTGCAGGTTGCAGCAATAAGAACCAAGCCAGCCATGGCTGCTGCCAGAGCCCCTAAAGACAACTGGGGACATCCTGGGCGCTACAGGGAGATACACTCTCCCTTCCTGCCCCATGCAGCGGGGACAGCCAGCAGAAGGTCTTAGGGAACCCCTTTCTTGGTACCCAGGCATAGACTCCAGAATCCTGTGCAGGTGGCAGCTGGCCCAAGTTGTGGGAGCCCAGATACCACATGGCTCCACAGCAGAGCCTGAGAGGTTCCAATTAGCCCCCCCTCCACTGGGAGCAGGCGCCTCTGAAGTCAGCTGCAGGCCACCAGAGTGGGCAAGAAGAGAGGGAGGGGGAGAGGGAGGGAAGCACTGAGTCACTGGGTGAACCCAGATGCCTCGAGGGGGTGCATTTTTATGCTCCTGTCCCAGGCAACGAGGAGAAGCACTTCTGAAAGCTGAAGCAACTCAAATTTAATTTTCTGTGGGGTAGAACGGATTCCTCCTGGGATATCCGGCTGCCTGGGAGGGACCTGGGAAGCTGCTTTTGAACTTGCAGAGCCTGGCTGTCCGGCGACTAATGTCTCCAGGCCACGGGGTTAACAGGCAGAAAGGGGGAGGAGAAGGAGACTCAGCTATGGCAGCGGCAGCGGCAGGGAGTGGGACAGCGGGTCCCAGCAGGATGGATGCTCAGCCTCTGTAACTGCCAGGTCTGTACAGAGCTTAGAGGAAAGCGGACACAGCTCTCTACAGGGTCAACCCTAGGAGGTCTGGAGCTAGCCAAGGGCAGGTGGAGGGCTGACAGAGGCTCAGGCCAGGAGGAAAAGGGACTGGGCCTGGTGGTGGCAGCACACATCTCTGCATAGAGGCTGAGGCATGAGGACAGAGTTCAAGGCTAGCCTAGACTACAGAGTACGTTTGTCTCAGAAAACCACCAAAGCTAGGGATGTAGCTCAGTGGGCAGAGTAGCTGTTTACCACACACAAAGCTCAGGGTTCAACCCCTGCACCATATCAACTGCGAATGGGATGAATGGGATGTATACACTTGTAGCTCCGGCACTCAACGGTGGAGACCGGAAAAATGGAGTTCAGTAGCATCCTCTACACAGGTACATAGCAAAGGGCAGGTCAGCTTGGGCTAATGGGACAGCATAAGAAAAGGAAAAACAAAAGCCAAGGCCAACGCGCTGGCTAATTTTACCAACTTAACACAAGCTAGTGTCTTCTGAGAGGGAACCCCGATTGAGAAAAAGCCGCCGTAAGATCTGCCTGTAGGCAAACTTGTTCTTAAACAGGCAAGCATTTTCTTAATTAGTGATTGACGTGGGAGGGCTCGGGCCACTGTGGGTGGGGCCATCCCTAGGCTGGTGTTCCTGGGTTCTGTAAGAGCGCAGGCAGGTGGGTGAGCAAGCTATGGAAAGCAAGCCAGGAAGTAGCACTCCTCTGTAGGAGTCCCGATGGACAAACTGTTATCCCCCCAGAAAGGTGGTTAAGGGCCTAGTGGCCTTTTGTGCTATCTGTGTGACAGAGACCACACCATCCCCCAGACCCTTTGGTGAGCCCGTCAGTCTATAGAACCCATCTTTATGGAAGGTGTCACGTGTTCTTTACAAAGAGTTTTGATGCAGGCCCTCCCCCTTTATTTTTTTGGTTTTTCCGAGACAGGGTCTTTTTGTGTAGCTTTGCGCCTTTCCTGGAACTCGCTTTGGAGACCAGGCTGGCCTCGAACTCACAGATATCCGCCTGCCTCTGCCTCCCGAGTGCTGGGATTAAAGGCGTGCACCACCACTGCCCGGCTTGATGTGGTCACTTCTTAAGCTTCATTGTGCATACAAGATTGAGTTAAGTATCACCAGGAGAGTTTTCACCAAACTGTGTAGGGCTTAAATATATGCCTAAAATAAACTATCCAGGGTCAGACTCCCCAAGTTTGAACCAGCTCTGGCTACTTCAGGCTTGAGGATGAGCTGAGTAAACTAAATAAGCGAACCTTTTGGTCACAGTGTTCCACCACTTCTGGGTCAGGCTCGGTGCCCTGCCCACCCTGCACATGACAGCTCCCTCCTAAATGTCTCCCTCGCTTAAAAGAATTTTTTAAGATTTATTTTAGTATTTTATGTGTATGAGTGTTTCACCTGCATATATCTGTGCACCACGTGTGACCTCCAAGGTCAGACTGCGGCACCAAGTCCCCGGGGACTGTGAGAGCAGACAGTATCGTGACTGCTGAGCCGCCCTGCAGCCAGGCCTCCCTCTTCGAGAAGCACATCTGTGTTGCTAGTTTTGCAATTGCCGCTGCAAGGACACGTGTATAGAAAGGATGGCCCTGACTGCAAGTGGCAAGAACCCCCTTACGCTCGGGCATCTGCTGACGCGCCAAGATAAAGACGGACGTAAGAGCTGCCTGAGGCCTTGACTCCGGGCAGTGTTGCTATTTCAAAGGCGAGTCATCCCCAAATAAAGGTCACTTGAGGAAATGGAGAGGCTTTGCGGCTTTTCTAAACAGGCCCCAAGAGGGCACAATGGGCCAAATGCAGATCGTAGGAAACTATGAAACGAGGGGCTGGAGTTTCTTTCACCCTAGTGTTGCAAGGGAGAGATGGGAATGGATGGAAGCCCAAAACTGACGGAATGAACGCCGTTTAGGAAAAGCGGCCGTTCTCAGATGAGCAGCGCTCGAGTTCTACCTACAGCTACGAGGCAGGGGGGCGGGGGGCATTTTGGGGAGACGGGACCTAGATGACTGTGATACTGATTGCATAACTGTACATATGTCAAGACTCAACCACGGGGCTGGCAAGATGACTCAGTGGGTAAAGGCACTTGCTGCCAAGCCTGATGACCCGCGTTCAATCCCCGGGACCCACGTGTACAGTTCAAAAGAGAAGGTTTTAGAACAGGGTGTGACTCAGTGGTAGAGCACTTGCTGAGCATGCACAAGAATCTGGGTTCCATCCCCAGTACTGAAAGAAAAATGAGAAGAAGGATTTTATTATGTGCAATTTATAACTGAATATACCCGACTCCTCTCCACAAAGAGAAAGGCATATGGTGTAATAATCAAGTGCAATAAATGGGTCTTTAGATACTGAGTTTAAGAAAAATCCAACCTAAAAATCTAAAGACAAAGCTCTGATCCCTCAGTCAAGGATGAGAACGAACGTGCCTGGGGAAGGGCTACGGTGACCCCGGGGATTGTGGGGGTACAATTAACTGTGTGATGTCTAAAAGCAGAGTCCAGTGAGACAACTCAGTGGGAAAAGGCGCTTGCTGCCAAGTCTGACGACTGGAGTTCAAGCCCTGGAACGCACACGGTGAAGGGAGAGAGCTGGCCCCTGGGAGCTGACCTCTGAGCTCTGGGCAATCAGCGCTGGGATTAGAGCGATGCGTAGCCACGCCTGGCTGTCGTCACACAGGTGCTGGGGACCCTGTCTCGGGGTCCCACGATTGCACATCAGACACTTCAACCCTCTGAGCCAGCTCCTCAAACTCAGTCTGGGATTACGGGCATGCGCCACCACGCTTGGCTTAACTTTTCTTTTCATTGGCTTTTACCCTTTCCCTTAGAAAGCCCCTGCTCTCAGCTCTCCATGGCCCATCCCCCACTGCTTCTGAAGGTGTCAGAGTCTCTGAAATCTGGCTCTCCCTCCGTCCACAGCCCTAACCAGCCCTACCCAACACTCCAGGGCATCCCCAAACTCTACCTCTCAGACTCTCCTTCCCACACCTGCTCCAGCCGGCATGTCCCAGCCAAGACCCTCCTATCTATTCCAGGCAGCCAGCAGTTCCCCTCAGGGGACAGAATCACCTCTCAGGGATCACGTGCTGAAATGGTTCTCCAGCCTCCTCCCAGCCCCCCCTCTGCCTTCCCTATCACCTGGATGCAGCCATTGTGAAATCAGGGTTGGTCATCTTGTCACTCCATTGTCTCTGGTATCTGGCCCCAACCTGCCCTTCTAACCACACTTCCCACACTCGCCTGCCACTCCCCAGCTCACCCGAGCACCTCCTCCACCTATGGACACCACCCCTGCCGCCCAAATCCTGCTCTGCATCTGGAGCTAGTCACGTTGCAGCCCTTTCTGGAACGCTTTCCCCATCCCAAGTTGCAATCAATCCCCACCTCTTAGGCTCCCTAACTTTGTACACCTTTGACCCCAAGACAGTGTACCCCGGGGGAATCTGTGTACAGGGCTGGGACTGTTCTGTTCTGAGGCTTTGGCACAAATGTTTGTGACTGTGAGTCAGGATTTTCAAAAGCAGACACCATCCCCTCCTTCTCTTCGTACCAGCGAGGCCTGGGGTGTGCCACAAGCTCCATTCTGTTGTAGGGTACCGCTCTCGGCAGGAATTCTGCCCAGGAGAGGAGTTCAAGGGAAAATTCAGGGCAGTAAGCCCTCTCTCAGCCCCAGGAGGGATAAACTGGCCCAATTGGCTTCCTGCCGCAGAGATGCTGACCTGGCCCAGGAAAGTAGGTATTTCCAGGCTCTGGTGTCTAGTGGCCGCACATGGTCAGTGGCAGCAGGGACAGTGTTCAGAGGTTCAGAGAGCCACATTTAGATCCGTGGGAGGGCCACAGAGGTTTGCACTCCCAGGGAGAGTCACCCGGGTCCCAGGGGGCACCTCCTGACTTGTTTTGTATACCTGTGTTCGGAGCGTGTGCTGCCCAGACTACAGCTGGCCTGTTATTTTGGCTTATATAAACATCCATACCCTTCGGGCCAGGGACGCAATTCAGTCTGAGAGAGCATTTGCCTCACATGCACAGAGCTGCCCCCTCCCTTTATATGAGCACCACATAAATCAGCTGAGGTGGTGTGCAACTGTAATACCAGCACAGGGTGGGTGGAGGCAGGAGGATCAGAACCCATTACAGCAAGTCAGAGGTTGGCCTGGCTACATGAGACTTGCCCTCGAAAGATAAATAAGATCAGAGACGACTCGGTGAGTGGAAGAATCTGCCGATGAGCCTAACGGCTTGAGTTGGATCCCTAGGTCACCCCACCCCACCCCCCGCCACGGTGGAAGAAGGGAACTAACTCCTGCACACTGTCCTCTGACTTCAACATATGCACGTATGCACCATGGCACACATCTATACACACACACACACACACACACACACACACACACACACTTGCAGGTATGCACAAATACATGCATAACCCATGCCCAATGGTTTCATGCTCCATAGCATGATACCCCCTACTAAGGCCTTCAAAGATTTTATGACATTTCTGAAAGTCACCAGAAGCCATGATAAGAATATACGATATGCTGGGGGAACTGGGAGGCCTTTAATCCCAGCACTTAGGAGGCAGAGGCAGGTGGATCTCTATGAGTTCAAGGCCAGCCTGGTCTATGGAGTTCCAGGACAGCCAAACCCTGTCTCGAAAAACCAAAAAGAAAGGAAGGGAAGAAGGAAGGAAGGAAGAAGGGAGGGAAGAGGGAGGGAGGAGAGGAGGAAGGAAGGAAGGAAGGAAGGAAGGAAGGAAGGAAGGAAGGAAGGAAGGAAGGAAAAACAGACCAGGTGGCACATGCCTTTGATCCCAGAAATGGGGAGGCAGACAGGATCACTGTGAGTTTGAGGTCAGCACGGGTTACACTGTGAGACCTTATCTCAAAACAAAACAAAAACTCAAACCCAAGACCAACCAAACACGTCTGCCTCTGCCCCCCAAGTGTTGAAATTAAAGGCACGTGCCACCTTGCCTGGCGGCCTTGAACTCTTGATCTTCTTTCTACCTCCATCTCTCAAATGCTGGGGTTACAGGTATGCGCCATCAAGGCTGGTAACTTCTGACTTCTGAGACAGGGTCTTGCTGAAGTTGCCTAGGTTGGCCTTGACCTTGCTCTGTAGCTGAGGCTAGTCCCTGAAGAAGGTTGAGTGGTTCTGCATCTCATATTCTTTCTTGGGGAGCAGCAGGACCTCCATTTTATAAATGGTGGAACAGGGCCAGCTTGGAGGGCAGGACCAGGATACTGGTCCTTTATCTCCAAGTGGGCACATTTTCACCACAAATAGTGCTCCCACCCCGGGAATGTACCCAGGGCCAGCCCAGGCTGGAGAGACTGGATTCCAGCTCACAGGTCCATCCCTTAGTCACAGTAGCCTAGGTATGGCTCTACCCTCAGGACAGGGTCCTGGATTCTGATGGTGAGGGAAACTCTTTCTTGTCCTCCAGGAATGTGTCTCCCAGTCTCACCCTAAAGATGCCCAGCCATGAAAGCTGGGAATGTGTCACAGCCTCAGGGGGGAGAGATAAAGGTACCACCCAGCCTAGCTCAGGGCTGCAGCACAGGGCCCCGCTTAGACGAGGCACACTACAGTATTTTATAACCTGTTTCCACAAAGCACCTTTCCTCACCCTCGCGTCTCAGTTCCTTTTTGCGTTTGTGTGAGACATGATCTCATGTAGCCCAGGCTGGCCTCCAACTTGCTGCACAGCTCAGAGTGACCCTCAACTCCTGATCCTTCTGCGTCCACCTCTGGGGTGGGGGGATTATAGACGCGCGCCAGGCTTTCGACTTTTTATTTAAAATTACATTTATTTTGTGTGTGTGTGTGTATGTGTGTGTGTGTGTGTGAGAGAGGGGGGGGTGCATGAGCAACAGTGCACTTGTGGCAGTCAGAGGGCAGCCTGCAGGAGCTGGTTCTGTCCCTCTACCGTGTGGGTCCCAGGAACGGAAGGAACTCAGGCTGCCAGCCTTGGTGGCAAGCGTCTTTACCTAACAAGCTGTTTTCCTGACCCTGCTTTTTGTTTCTGAGACAAGCTCTCTGTTAAGTTGCGCCGGCAAGCCTTCAGCTTGCTCTGCAGATGAGGTGACACTCATGCCTCAGTTTCCCGAGTGGTCGGCATAGGCCTGAGTTTTGAGGCTTGGCGGTCGCGTTCGGATATCTTCCAAGGCCAGGGCCAGTGACGGTGAGAATAAGCAGGTGATAATAAAGTGGGGAGGCAGTTCTAGGTCCCGCAGTCCTGCTCAGAGCAGACGGTGGGACACAGGCCAGGTCACTCTGTCTTCTCTTCGGTAGGACACATTTTCACCACAAGTACTGCCTTCCTCCACCCACAATGCATCCTGACCAGGTGGATTCCAGCTCACTCGCCCTTCCCATGTCCCCAGCCTCCAGTGTGACCCAACCTGCAGGACAGGGTCCAAGCTCCTGTGCAGAGGCAAGTCCTGGAATATGTCCCTTAGTCTAGCTCGGCTAGTTTTGAGTCATCAGGCCCTGGGCCTGTCACTGCCTGGGGCGAGGAGAGAAGGGGCAGGAGGTGAACACCCAGCCAGATAATGTACATTAAAGCATTCTGGAAACTCCTCTCTGCAAAGCACTTCCCACACTCTCAACAGTCTATTTTTTATTTATTTATTTATTTATTTTTTTGAGGTACAGACTCAGATAGCTCAGGCTGACACATAGCTTAGCATGCCCTTGAACTCCTGACCCTCCTGCCTCCACTTAACTGCTTGTATTGCAGGCCTCAGCTTCTCTCATGGAATGCCATCTCAGTGGTCCTTAGGATGCTTGGTTCAAACTACACTCTGGCACTAACACATGCGGCAGGAAGGAGAACTCAGGCCCTGTGGGTAAGCTCATGCCATGACCTCATCAAGTACTCCACAGAGCCCAGGAAGAGTGGCGCTCTGGGACACTAGGTAGACCAAGAAACAGAGAGAGAAAAAGGTTCAACATCTCGCCAGGTTGGCCCAGCAAGAGACTATAAACCAGTGAAGCCAAGACTCTGCTTCCGTCATAACCACACATGGAGGGGTCTGGAAAACAGTGGGCAAAGACCTCAGGAGACATTGGCTCAGAAGATCACTCACGGGGAGGGTAAATCCAGCTCTGCTTTGTTCTTCCATGTGTATGTGTGTGGTGTGTGTCTTATTATTAATGAAGACTTAAAGCGTCATCTACCCATAGGGTCACCCCCCACACTCAAGCCTCAAATGCCCAGGAATCCCGCTTCTTATAGCCTACAGCCCCAACACAGAGAACAGCATGGAAGGATGAGATGCCAAGGATGCTCAGCAAAAGGGGTAGCCAAGGGGCCTCTGAGGGACGCCACTCACGTTGTCTGGATCTTGCTGAACTCTGGTACCTCTTCTTTCTTCTTTCTAAAGATGAACCAGTAGGTCAGGACCCCCACGATGAGAGAGAACAGAACCATATCCGTCGTGCTGAAAAGAGACACTTCTTCGGCCACTGCCTCGGTCATGGTGGCACTGGTGTCTTCGTGAGAGTCCCCCATGTCAGAGATAGAACTGTCGGCAGAGAGAAATGGCAGATGTCAGGGACGAGGGGTAGAGCGCCCCTGGGGCTGGCAGGAGTGCCCATCTGAACACTTCAGCGGGAGGGGGGGGGCTGCATGGACCGAGTGAGGGAAGTTGACTCAGCAAGGCAGCCACAGCCTAGGAAAGAGCCAACACTACCCCAATGGTGTCAGCCAAGGGCAGGGTGAGCCCTTTAGCCAACAATGAGAATTGAAGCCATGGACTCCCAGTGTCCCGAGCATCTTCAACCCTGCAGGAAACATGGAGGTCCTTGTACTCACAATTAAGCACCAGGGAAACCAGGAAAGTTAAACACACGTGGCTGTCTCTTCAAACAGAGCAATATATAACCTGTTTTCTGCCCAGAAGGCTGTGAATGGATGTAACGGCCTGGTGACCTCTGAGCTATGTATATGGACAGGTCACACCGGCTCTCCCAGACTCTTACGTTTATCTCAGTTGATCTACAGCACTTCCGGGGACCCTTATCATGAGCATTATTTACCTTGAGCCTGCTCCCTTAGTTAATCTATAGAACCTATCTTTATGGAAGATGTCACTTGCACTTTACGAAAGTTTCAACATAATCATGTCTTAAGCTTTGTTATACACACAAGATGGAGTTAATTATCACCAGGAAACTTTTTTTCCCCCAAATTGTACTCTGCTTAAATATGCCTAAAATAACCTGCTTGAAGTTTGAACCAACACCGGCTACTGAGTGGTGTTGAACCAAATTTCCCTCTTGCCTCCCCAGAATCAACACTCTGCTGGCCATGGTGTTTGCAGAGACCCCCACACAACTCCACAAAGACAAGGCGTGGGCTAAGACCCTAGGAGAGAGATAGGTACTTTACCCCAAAGGCTGGGCTGTTGAGTTGTCTAATTGTGGCATGGTTCTGAGTCTTTGGACTTGGCCCTGAGAAGAACCCAGGAGATTCTGGTTGACCACAGTGCATCTACAAGAGACCCTGGGTCTCAAGAACGGGCGAAACTAACGACGAGGCTTATGGTGAATACACAGCTTGGCACCCTGGCACTTAGAAACCCTGGGTTAGTTTGACATCCATAGGTCCTAGGGACATACATAGGTCCAGGCTTCCACATCTGCAAGAATCATTCCCATAATTCCCTGGGTGCCAAGGCTCTAGGGACATTGATGGTCGGTTACAGTTGATTCTCAACTGATGCTGGGGTCAGGTCCTGAGAACTCCACCATAAATTGAAAATATCACTGATTCAAAAGTGTATTTAAGGGGCTGGGGGGCCTAATCACTTGCCTTACAAGACTGAGGGACTGAGTTCATCCTCCAGAGCTCATACTTAAAAACAGAACCCTGGCTATTGGTGAGATGGTTCGGCAGGTAAGAGCACTTGCTGTGCAAGCCTGGTGACCTGAGTCCCACCCCTGAGACCCGCAGTGGAAGGAGGGAGTGGACTCCTCCAAGTTGTCCTCTGACCTCCGTATGGGACTTTAGCATACACACCATCACACACAAACAAAAATAAAAACTTCTAAAGTCAAGAGGACTCCTGAGGCTTGCTGACCAGGCATCCTGACCTAATTGGTAAGCTTCAGGCTAATGAGAGGCCATGTTTCAAAATGGTAGTTGGCTTTCCTGACACACACACACACACACACACACACACACACACACACACACACACACAGTATTAAATACAGTCAACCCAGCAAATACTATAACATCTTGACTTCATGAGATGTGCTCAAAACACTTCCATGGTCTGTTGGACAAAATCATCTCCCTAAAAGCCTACGAGATACTAAAAGGCTCACTTTTCACATCATTGTAGAGAACTATCTCTGTTTCACACAGGAAGTATCATCACTGCCAAGAGAATGAAATGCTGTTCATGTGACCCCAGAAGGAGAGGCCAGCTGGAAACATAGCCCTAGCCTCTCTGGCACCCGCCCTCCAAGCTTTAGTTTCCATCCTCACACTGCAATAAGTCACAAGTAAAAAGCTTTCCTCAGCTCTCAGTCCTGGGGAGACACTGATCCTGAGTTAGTCTTGAGGGTGCTCGGCTGGCCTTTCCATCATGGAAACCTGGCAGGTGGGTAGATCTGTTCTGGGGCACAGCTGAACAGCATGAGGTCTTGAACTGTGAGCAGGGCCACCCTTTCTATTTCCCCATAGTCCTGTGACTGAGCCAGAATGCCCGAGTCACATCTCGGCAACTCAGGCCAGCCCAGTGGCTTCCTGTCGTCAGCTTCCGTTTGCTGTCACAGCCTCAGGAAAAACACTGGGCCAGCCTCAATCAGGTTGTCTGCTCTTTCATTCTACAACCACTGGGAACAGCCTCCTTCTCAGGTTTTAGACATGCCTTCCCAACAGCGGGACTTCTATCCTTACATGTCCTTACCGGGTGGTGCTGGGAATAGAACCCGGGCCTTCCCACATGGTAGATAAGTGCTCTACCACTGAACCACACCCCCCAATTCCTCACTGGGGGATTCTAGGCAGGTGCTCTACCACTGAGTCACACCCCAGGTCCTCACTGGGGGATTCTAGACAGGTGTTCTACCACTGAGCCACACCCCAGCCCCTCACTGGGGGATTCTAGGCAGGTGCTCTACCACTGAGCCACACTCCAGCCCCTCACTGGGGGATTCTAGGCAGGTGCTCTAAGGTTGAGCATAGCTCCCAGCCTCAGTAGCCAGTTCTACTGTACTGCTGTAGGGCTGTACTTCTGGGCCACACCCCCGGCCTTTATCTTCGTTGGTATCTGAGACTAAATTTAACTCTGATGTCCTCAAGAACTCTGTATTAAATATTTCAACCACACTGTGTATTCGAGGCTGGCTGTGTCTGTCCAACCTTGTCTTCGTCTTTGACAAGCCCACGCACCTTCTGTCAAACGCGCACAAAATCAGACCAAGAGGCGTTCAGGACCTGCTTTGATGGAGGGTTCTAGGAAAATCTGTCTCACAGAATTGGGATGGAACAGACATTCGGCGTTAGCTACAGCCACGGGAGCCTGCTAAGGGCAGAGATGCTAACAGAGAGAAGCCTGCACTTGTATCCCTTTGTGAGGCAGCGGGCAGTACTGACCCCTGTCTCACCGGGCAGCCCAGACCCCTGCTTTCCAGAAAGGCAGCCAGACGCTCACAACACCAAGTCACAAGGCTGACCACACAACTCAAATGAGGTGCCTTCCTGCGGGCAGTTCCTAAGGTGGTGGAGTATTGGGGCACAGGGGTACTGGTAGACCGGTTACCCCCCAAATCACATCCTGGCCACTGAAAGGGTTTTCCAATGGTCAGACTATTCCTACACAGGGGTCCTTTTATTATTGTTTTCATGTTTACTTTTTTTTTTTTTTTTTTTGGTTTTTCGAGACAGGGTTTTCTCTGTGTAGCTTTGCGCCTTTCCTGGAACTCACTTGGTAGCCCAGGCTGGCCTCGAACTCACAGAGATCCGCCTGGCTCTGCCTCCCGAGTGCTGGGATTAAAGGCGTGCGCCACCACTGCCCAGCTCATGTTTACTTTTTAACAGTGTAGCTCAGACTGACTCCAAAGGTGAGACCCTTCCTCCTCAGGCTCCCAAGTGCTGGGGTTACAGATGTGGACCACCACATCTGGAGTGACTGAACACCAATGGCCAACTTGACAGTCTTCAGGATCACCATGGAAACAAACCTCTGGGCATGTCTGTGAGGAAGCTTCTAGATAAGGTTTGATGAGAAGGGAAGACGCCCCAAATATGGGCAGTGATATTCCATGGGCTAGGGTCCTGGGCTGAGTAATGAGGGAGAAGAAGCATTCACCTCGCTCCCTTCCTTCCTAGGCCTATGGACGCACTGTGAGCTACCAAACGCCTCAAGCTCCCACCATGCTCTCCTGTCATGACGGACTGTAGTCTTGGGCCATGAACAACATAAACTGTTCCTTTCCACAGCTTCTGTCGGGCATTCTGCCACAGCAGTGCACAGCACACCTCACACAGCTGAGGCTAGAGGAGGGGGAACAATAAAAGAGTAGCCGTGCACAGATGCACACCCGTTAGTCATCCCAGATCAAGAGTTCAAAGTCTTCCTCAGCTACACAATGCGTTCAAGGTCGGCCTCTGATACATGAGACCCTGACTCAAAAAAACTCATCTTCTTGTTTAACCATTTACCTTTGTCTTTCCTTCATTTCATCAGCTGGGCAGGAATCTATGGGGGGGGGGGGGTTTGGTGTGTGTGGGTGCGTGTGTGGCGGTGAGACAGAGTTTCTCTGTGTAGACCAGGCTGGCCTCGAACTCACAGAGATCCGCCTGCCTCTGCCTCCTGAGTGCTGGGACTAAAAGCGTGCACCACCACCACCATCACCAGGTGGAATATGTGGTCTTGACTCTGAACTCAAGAGAAGTAGCCAGGCTTGTGGTGCAGCCCTGTGGACTCACTGAGCCCGTTTCAACCAGCATCCACTAGCATGAACAGCAATAATTAGGCTGTCCAACTTGCTCTACCCTTTCCTAGAACTGAGCTGCCCTTCTTTGCCTTTCTAGTTTTGTGGAAACTGGCCAGCTGGTGAAAGCAGGAAGATTAACGGTCAAGCCGTAGTGTGCACTTGACCCTCTAAAGCTGTAAGTTCCGTGCTTGCGATTCAGCCAACCTCAGAAAATATTTAGAGATCCAAGTGTGATGGCTCATGCCTTCTACCCTAGCAAGTAGAGGCAAGAGATCTCTGAATGCAAGGTAGACAGCCCAATTATTGGCTATTCATGCTAGTGGACGCTGGTGGGGGCTTTGCCAGGTTCCAGAAGAGCATGCGAGGCAAGAACACAAGGGTTCAGGCCATTGAAACAGCTCCCTGGATAAAGGCGCTTGCTGCCAATCTTAGAGACCTGAGTTCGATCCCCAGGACCCACATGACAGAAAAGACCTGGTTCCTGCGGGTTGTCCTCTGATCTCCAGATCTACTCTGTCACACAAACATACTGACACACTAAAAACGAATTCAAAAATTTGTTGTTGCTTTGAGACAGAGTCTTCCTTTATGCTGCTCTGGCTGTCCTGGAACTCGCTCTGTAAACCAGGTTAGCCTCAAACTCACAGAGATTCACCTGCCTCTGCCTCCTGAGTGCTGGGATTAAAAGATGTTTTTTTGTTTTTGCTTTTTTCGAATAACAGAAAGGTTCTCTCTTTCCCTAGGAGACTGTTTACAACACTGGAGTACAAGGTCATCCTTCTTTGAACATTTTTGCAACTTCTGGTCAGTACCCAAGGCTGAGGCAACCCAGCACTCAAAGCAGGATGAATCAGTCACTTGCGCAAAAAACATCAAATTAAAGAGGCAAGCTGTGGCCGTCTGGTGCCACATGGTGCGGAATAGTGGTCGCTATTAAGGAGCCTGGTAGCAGTCATTATCAACTCACATATACCTAGACAAGGGACCTGGTGTCATCCTGAAGCTTTAGAGAGGAAAGAGGGTCCGCTCAGGCTCACAAAACTCTGCCAAGGTCTCGAGGCTTCCAGAGGACTGAAAACTTTAAGGAAATAAATTATATACTATTGCCTAATACAAGCTCCCCTGCCTAAGAGTCTCAAGAAAACTGTTCCCCAAGACAGCCTGCCTGCAAGGGTGACTGGGAGCTGTGGCCAGGCTATCCAGAAAGTCTGGCATCTGAACCCATGTGCTGTCGGTGTGGTACTGGGTTTTTCCTTTGCGGGGTGTGTGTGTGTGTGTGTGTGTGTGTGTGTGTGTGTGTATGTGTGTGTGTGTGTGTGTTCTCTCCAACGTGCTGTTGCTGTGGATGTCTTTGGGTTGGTGCTTTCTGAATCGGTTCTAGCAGCTTTTGGAATTTGTTAGTTTATGCCTTTTGCCACTTTGGGGATCTTTTTAACCATGACTTACTAATTTTTTTTTTTTCTCCAGCCCTAACCTCTCTCTTCTGCTTCCAGGTTAAGTCCTATTTTTTTAATTAATTAATTAATTTATTTATTTATTTCGGGTTTTTTTCGAGACAGGGTTTCTCTTTGTAGCTTTGGTGCCTGTCCTGGAACTCACTCTGTAGCCCAGGCTGGCCTTGAACTCACAGAGATCCGCCTGCCTCTGCCTCCCGAGTGCTGGGATTAAAGGCATGCACAACCACTGTCTGGCTATTTTTTTTTAAATTTATATATATATGTGTATGTACATGCAATGTGGGTGCAGGTGCCTGTCAGTCCAGAAGCCAGTGTAGGATTCCCATGGAGCTGACGTTACAGGCTGATATGGGTGCAAGCACTCTTCACCAATGAGCCTTCTCTCCAGTTCCCTTAAACACTTGTCCTTGCTCCCATAAGACTCTTAAGCTCCTTCTCCCAAAGTAAATCCAGTTTTCTCTTGTTCAGACTGGAAAGTGTACAGTTCTATCTTCGAGCTCATTAACTGTCTACTCAGCCTCCTCCCCACCCTCAGTGCTGAGGATGGAATGAACCAGTCCCAGCTAGCTTTAATTGCCATTTAATTGTCCTAACCTAGCCTACAGCCATCTGAGAGCAAAGCCTTCATTGAGGAACTGCTTAGATCAGATTGGCCCATGGGCATGTCTATGGGAAACAGTTTTGACTGCTGATTGATACAGGAGAGCCCAGCCCACTGTGGGCAGCACCATTCCCTTGGCAGTCGGTACTGAGCTGTATAAGAAAGCTAGCTAAGCATGGGCAAGTAATTGAGCCAGGAAGTGTTCTTCCATGGTTTCTGCTTCAACTTCCTGCCTGAGTTCCTGCCTGACTTCTGCAGATGATGGGCTGTGTGTGTGACCTGTAAGGTAAAATGAACCCTGACCTCCCCTAAGCTGCTTTTTATTGTAACACAGCAGCAGAAAGAAATATGGGACAGAGCCAAAGGTCTCATGCACACCAGGCAACTGTCATCCCTTAGTCCTTTTTCCCTTTGTTTTTTTTTTTTACTGTCTCATGTAGCTCAGGCTGGCCTCAAACTCAGTATGTAGCTGAGGCTGGCCTCAAGTGCTGGGATCACACCTGGCTTCCTCTGTCCTTTTCATCAGTTCTACGATCTGTTGGGTTCTTTGTTTACATCTTGTGTTATCTTGCTGTTGGCATTTGTCTATTACCTTTTCTCATTCAAGTTCAGTTTTTCTTGGTTCTTGGATATGGTGATTTTTAAAAAATGTATCCTGGATTTAAACAAAACAAAACAAAACAGGGCTCAAGTCAGGCATGGTGGTGTAACCTTTAATCCCAGCACTTGGGAGACAGAAGGAGGCAGATGTCTGTGAGTTCCAGGGTGAACTCGGTTTGTCACTGGGACCTTAGAAGGAGGGGGTGAACAACGTTCTCCCCCAGGGAGGGAATTTTAGTAACACTTGCACCTATTCACACACGAACACACACGAACATGAACATACACACACACTGTATTAGTTTGCTTCCTGTTGCTGTGATAAACACCATGACCAAAATCATCTGGGGGAGAAAAGGGTCTATTTGGTTTGCATGTCCCTATCACAGTCCATCACTGAGGGAAGTCAGGGCGGGAACTCAAGCAGGGACAGAGGTAGAAACCACGGAGGGGTGCTGCTTACTGGCTTGCTCAGCCTGATGTCTTACAGTACCTATGACCAACCTGCCTGGGGGTGGCACCGCCAACAGTGGGCTGGGCACTAGACCTTCCCACATTCATCCTTAGTCAAGAAGATGCTCCACAGACTTGCCCACAGGCAACCTGGTAGAGGTAACTCCTCAAGTGAGGGTCCCTACCTCTCCCCAGGTGTTAAGATTCTGACCCGCCCCCTGGCGCCGCCCTGCGACCTGACGTAAAGGCCTCATATTCAGGAAAACTCCTCCCCTTCTTCCTCTCTCTTCCGCTTTCCTTCCCATGAGGTGTGCACTCTCGACCCCCCTTCCTCTCTCTTTCTCTCTCTCTTTCCTATCTTTCTCTTCATCTCTCTAATATAATAACCCATTTCAGCGCAGATGCAGCGTCTGGGTCATGAACGACTGTCTGCTGCTGCCCGGCCGCCATGACCGAATGGCGTGGGTCACCCACCAGGCCACTCCTGCATCTGCCCAGCATGCCAGCATGGTTCCCTGCATTCTGGGATACCCTGGCCTGGCCAGCTGGGGATCCCCCATGCCTGCAAATTTGTAACCCCAGGTAACTCTAGTAGAAAGAAAAAAAGAAAGAAAGAAAAGAAAAGAAAAAAAGACCAGCACAGCTATCTACAAAAGAAAACACTAGCTTAATATAACCTGAAGTGCGCTCTGCTAAGAGGTGTTATAACGTGGTTAAAAACCAACCGTGGAGCAGAAGTTGGAACAGGGAAAGCCGAAAGCCTTCCAGGGCTCCCTAACACTGCGACCCTTTAGTACAGTTCCTCATGCTGTGGTGACCCCCCCCCCATAACATTATTTTTGTTGCTCCTTCATAACTGTCATTTTGCTACTGTTATGAATCATAATATAAATATCTGTGTTTTCCAATGGTCTTAGGTGACCCCTGTGAAAGGTTCATTCAGCCCAAAGGGGTTAAGACCCACAGGTTGAGAACCACCGCCTTAGACAAATTTTGTGAAAATACGCTGTGATTACTATCTTACCATCTGCAAACACTGCAGTGAGAATTTAAACCACAATGTCACAGTCACGAATATCAACAGTGCACCTTACAGACTCTCTCAACTGCACCACCATCCGCTCGCTCTCCAGGTTTCTGGAACCAGGAGCTGAATATCCAGCCTGTCCCTCTCGGCAGCAGCTGAAGAACACGGCGTGGACAAAGTTCAGTGTGGCCGAGGCTGGCTCTAAACTTCTTATCTTCTCGCCTCTGCCTTTTGGGTGCTGGACTCAAAGGCATGAGATGCCTGGTTTATGTGGTGCTGGGGACTGAGCCCAGAGTTTCCTGCATGCTTGGCAAGGCCTCTGCCAACTGAGCTGTGTGTGTGCCCAGCACTGGTCTGATTACTTTGTGCTCTGTGTGCAGATGGAGAGTTCTCTGAACGACTAACTTCAACAACTTTATTAGCACTGAAAGGCTCTAGAAGGTAGTTTTTTCTGTGATCTTGATTTTTTTTTTCCTTTCGTTGTTTGTTTGCTTGTTTTGAGACGGAGTTTCTCTGTGTAACAGTCCTGGCTATCCTGGAATTCACTCTGTAGACCATGCAGGCCTCGAACTAAAGAGATCCACCTGCTTCTGCCTCCTGAGTGCTGGAATTAAAGGGGTATGCCACCATGCCTGGCCTTGATTTTTTTTTTTAAAGAATATTAACCTAAAATTACCTGTCAAGATTATACTGCAATAGTCAATTAAACAAAACAAACATGGTATAAACTGTGAGTAATGTCAAACTGTTTTTATACAATTTCTGGATAGTCAAGAGTAAACCGTGAAATGAGATCACCATTCCATTTACAAAAACAAAAACTGGGGCTGGAGAGATGGCTCAGTGGTTGGGAGCACTGGCTGCTCTTTTGGGGACCCAGGTTCAATTTCCAGCACCCACACATGGCAGTTCACAAATGTCTGTAACTGCAGTTCCAGGGGATCTGGCACCCTCACAGGGACATACATGCAGGAAAAACACCAATGCACATAAAATAAATAACTTAAAAACCCTTTATATTTTCTGAGCTCAAACCACAGTTCCAATAGAGTTCCTCAGACCTAAACACGAGCACAAAGAAAATTCTTCTCTTGTTAGGACTGGAACCCAGGGCCTGTGACAAGCAATTGTGTCGCTCAGCCAACCCTCCAGTCCCCAATGGGGAATTCTAGACACGTGTACTGAGCCACACCCCCTAGGAAGGCCCCACATTAAAAAATCCACTTGGCTATACAATTGATGACTTCCTTATAACATCTCATCGGAAGTGACTGATCACCTGAAATCCGTAATAGGCAAATACCAAGATGACACTCTAGGTCGGGTATGGTGGCGCACACCAAACACAGGCAGAGGTCAAGCTGGATTACATAGTAAGTTCCAGGCCAGCCAGGGCTATCTGAATTTTTTACTGACAGGACAGGAAGCCCAAACTCGTTGGACTGGCTGAAGTACAGTGAGAGTGCAGAGAGCAGCAAGAGGCAGCATTTGTGGGAGGCAGGGACAGGTGGTGTAATAAGACTTGAGCACTAACAATGGCCCAAGGCCAGATCAACGACCGGACCTAAACGTAAATCCGCGGTCCTGGAGCCCTGAGGAAACAGGAGAACTGGGGTGAGCAGTGGCCAGATGTGAAGTACGTTCCAGGAAGGTCAGTGTCTATAGTTTCTCTGCCGATCCAGCCTGACCTTGACTTCAGCCTCCTAGGAAACGTTTTCTAGCCAAGGGACCAACGCCCCTCGGATGGTGGCCTTTCCCCCACATAACAGGGCTTAATTTGGAACAGTGTGACCGACACATGGCTGAGGCAATGCCGCTAAAGAGGAAGGTCGCCGCCAGAGGCACCAGTGAAAGCATGACTTAGCAGGAAGCAGTCTCTGCACAGATGCAGTTAGCCAAGTTCAGGGGCTGGGCTGGGCTTGGGCTGGTGGTGCGGCTCAGTGAGTAGAGCGCTTGCCCAGCATACAGGAAGCCTGTGGTTCCATCCCCAGCACTGTCTAAGCCCAGCACATGGTGCACACCTGCAATAATACCAAAACTTGGGAAGTGGAGGCAGGAGGAAATCTAGGAGTTTGAGGCCAGCCTGGTCTACACAGTGACTCCCAGGCCAGCCAGGGCTACAAAGGGAGACCCTGTCTCAAAAACAAAACAAACAAACAAACAAACGAAAAACAAAGCTGGGTGGTAGTGGTGCATGCCTTTAATCCCAGCACTTGGGAGGCAGAGGCAGGAAGATCTCTGTGAGTTGGAGGACAGCCTGGTCTACAGAGTGAGTTCCAGGAACGGCGCAAAGCTACACAGAGAAACCCTGTCTCGAAAAACCAAAAAAAAAAAAAAAAAAAAAGTGGGTCCCGGGGAGGCTGGAGAGCCGGCTCAGCGGTTAGGAGCATGCATTGTTCCTGCAGAGATGTTTGTCTCCCAGCACCCGTGTCGGGCAGCTCGCAACTACCTGTAACTCCAGCTCCAGGGTTCAATGGCCTCTTCTGGCCTCCACAGGCACCCAACCACCACCACCACCACCTGCCCCCAAAACAACAACAAAAATAACCAAAACAAAAATAAAACACCAGTTCCAAGAACAGCCTGTGCCGTGCTGAGAGCCAGGCTTCCTGCTCTAATAGACCATAGAGGGTAAATAAACAGCACGTCCCGCCTCCTGCCTCCGAAGTGATTAGGACTTCTCATGCCCTGCTGAATCTCCAGGAACAAAAGACCTGCTCCTTCCTCCTGGCAAAGCGGAAGGAATTCCAGCCTGCAGTCCTTCCGGCCGGTGCCCACCCTTTCTGCTGAGTGGCATTCCAGCCGCCACACATGGGTCGCTCCCTTGAAGCCAAGTCCCCCCGCTCTGGTCAGAAGTTACAGATTCCTGCCTGCAGAGGCCTCTGCGGATAAAGGCACTGGCTACCAAGTCTGCCGAGCTAAAATCAATCTTGGGGACACACACGGTGGCAGGAAAGTACCCACTCCCACAAGCTGTCCTCTGACCTCACATAAAACATTTTCATTAAAAAAAAAAATTACAAGTTCAAGGATAGAAACTCCAGCCAGAATCTCACCCTATGTGGGTCATTTTCTCTTTAAAATTTGCCTTCCCTACCTTCGACCTCATAAGTAAACAGCACATAATATATACACATTCAGATAGATACATACCCTCACCAAAGGCTGATTGATTGAGATACTTAGTTCTACTGCGGCTTGTTTTATTGTTGTTTTGCTTTATGTTTTGTTTTGTTTTGTTTTTTCAAGACAGGGTTTCTCTGTGTAGATCTGGCTGTCCTCGAACTCAGAGATCTGCCTGCCCCTGCCTCCTGTGTACTAGGACTAAGTGCATGTACCATCATGCCTAGCTATAATACTTGTTCTCAGGAACACTTTGGCTGGCTCTCGAGATGGCCTAGTGGGAGAGGGCACTTACCAAGCCTGGTGATCTAAGTTCCATCCCTGGGCCACTCAGGGTGGAAGGAGAGAACAGACCCCTCTGATCTCCACATGCAGGCTGTGGCCCAGGCACACCCACGTGCACACCCATTTATACACACAGAGATAAACGAAATAAAGAAATAAATGTAAAATACACAGAAATAAATACTTGATGCGTGTCAAAAACTAGGCAAGTCCTCTTACTGCTGAGCCACGATCCCAGCCCCTCACTGAAGAATGCTAGGCAAGTCCTCTTCACCTGAGCCACGATCCCAGCCCCTCGCTGAAGAATGCTAGGCAAGTCCTCTTCACCTGAGCCATACCTACTCTCTCGGCCTCAACTTCTCAAGTGCTGGGACTCCTGGCCTGAGCCATCATGCCCAGCTCTGAAGCTATTTTCTTACGAAGAGAGAAAGAGAGAGGGATCCCAGTTCCTTGGATGCAGTGACTCTCTGTTTGGAAGATGTCTCCCTACTATACTGAAACATTCCCAGCAAGGCTCACCCTGGACGCCATGCTTTCAATATAAACAATGGAATACTATGCAGCACTTTAAAAACCATTATAAACTACAGCCTCTCATGAAAAGACTGCCCAAACACATGAAAACTGTATGCTTATCCAATATTCAGTAATGAATCACAGAAAAATCAGATTATCTCCCCGGTGCTCATGGCTATAATCCCAGCAGCTCCAGCTCCGGAGGATCCAACACCCTCTTCTGGGTTCCACCAACAACTGCACTCACATGCGCATGCCCACACACAGAATTTAAAAATAAAACAAATCTATTTAAATTAAAATTTTCCTGAAGGCGGAACCCTCAGTGGCTCAGTCACTTGCCATAGTGCCCACCTCGGTAAAATACCAACCTCAGGATACCGGGGGCTCAGCTTCCAACGTGAGTCACCAGGGGACACAAAGTCAGATCCAGACCACAAGCTGTGACTGTTGTGACCAACCATGAGTTGGCCTGAGGAGACAGCTGTGTAAAGTGCTGACTGTGCACATGTGAAAAGCCGAACTTGGCAACGTGTGCCTGCAATCTCCGCACTAGGGCGGAGCCGAGAGGATGCTGGGGGATAACTGGCCAGCAAGTATAGCCAATGAGAGACCCGGACTCAAAAAGTAAAGCAGAGCGCTACCAAGGAAGACAGCCGACATCAGTCTCGGGCCCCCACACAGAACTCTGATGATTAATCAGAAAATTCCAGACAACAAAAGGGAAATCTGAAGTCTGACATGGTGGTCCACGCTTTTAATCCCAGCACTCAGGAAGCAGAGACAGGCAGAGTTCGAGGCCAGCTTGGTCTACAGAGTGAGTTCCAGGACAGCCAGGGCTCTGTGTAGAGACCCAGACTCAAAAAATAAGCAAAGGGGAAACTTGAATTTTCACAGCCGAGAACGTGGCTAACTCGAAAATGATCAACAGATAAAGGCTGACTGACGGCCAGTACTGGCATACCTAACTGGAATCTTACCATGAGAAAACAACACATAAATCCAAATGGATTACCAAGACACAGCCCTATTTTCTGACAAATGTCAACAACAAAATGAAAGACAATCCTCCAGATCAAAGGAGATGAGAAGTGAATTAGGTCTAGCATGTCACAAATGTCAACAACAAAATGAAAGACAATCCTCCAGATCAAAGGAGATGAGAAGTGAATTAGGTCTAGCATGTCACCTTAGAAATGACTGTGACTTGGTCCCTCCCGCACAGCGCTCTTCTCTTGATGTGGATTTGCTGCACTGTGGTTCTGGGAGAAAACGGCCTGAACTTATATAGGAAAAAAAAAACAAAGAACGGGTAAAGCTCAGTGACTGAATACTGTGTGAGGTCCTGGGCTCCATCCCCAACACCAACTTACTCTGTCTCTCATACACACATACACATACACATGAGCACACATGCAGACAGATACACAGACACATGTAGTCAGGCATACACATATAGACACACTGATACGCACAGATATGCATACATACACACAGAGGCACACACACAAACATACACATTAACACAGAGACACATACCCATACGCACATACTCAGACACAAATACACATGAACTACCACACAGACACACACAGACGTATACAGAGACACTTATGTAGCACAAATTCTAACTGGTCTTAATAATAAAAACCCGCAGCCAGATATAGGGGTAAATGCTAAAAGATCAGAGAAGCAAAGCAACTGCCAAAGTCACCTCTTTCCCCCACAACCTCTAAGATCTAAAAGGGGCGAACTCCTGTCTCCTCCTGCCTTATAGTCCTCTCTCTCCGCCCAGCCATATCACTTCCTGTCTCCACCTCCCTAGTGCTGGGATTAAAGGCATGAGGTGCTAAGTTTTGGGATCAAACGTGTGCGCCACCATTGCCTGGATTCTATGGTTAACTAGTGGCTTAGCTCTGCACTCTGATCTTCAAGCAAGCTTTATTTATTAGAGCACAAACAAAGTATCACCACACACTTATACACACAAACATATTTGTACACAGATATACAGAAACACACAGTGAGACATACAAAAACACACATATATAAGTATAACACACACACACACACACACACACACACACACACACACACGCACACACACACACCCCTGAATCAAAGGGAGTATTTTTAAGGCTTCTGACTTACTGTCACATTAGCTGTGAAAAAGTAATTGCTTCCAACAGCCCTTCATGGTTAAGGCACACTGCTACTGTGGAGAGACAGGAGCCTGGGAGGGCAAGTAAGTTAGCTATGTAAATTAGAGAGAACAGTCTAAGTCCTGGCCTCCTTAGTTCAGTGTGGTGACCCAGGCCTCTAATCTGACTACTCGGGAGTTTGAGGCAGGAGGATCAGCATGGGTTCAAGGCCAGCCTGGGCTACATAGTGAAGCAGTTGGTCACAAATATGCTCATAATCGGAAGACGGCAATGAATGAGGATGTCCAGCTCTCTTTCTCCATTTTAAAGTAGCTTTTAAAATTACATATATTTACTTTATTTTTAATTATGTGTATGTGTGCGGTTATGTGCAGATGAGTTCAGGTGTTCAAGGTCAGAAGAGGCCGTGAGCTCACTTGGAGTTGGAGTTACAAGCTGCTGTGAGCTGCCTGATCTGGGTGCTGGGCCCTGAATTCAGGTCCTCTGCAAGAGCAGTAAATACTCTTAACCAGTGAGCCATCTCTCCAGCCCCCTCTCTCCATTTTATATAGTTCAAGATGGAACAGGCTCACCCACCGTCAAGATGGGTCTTCTCACATCCATGACATAATTAAGAGAATCCCCACAGGCATATCCAGAGGCCCATCTCCCGGGTATCCTAGAGTGGACAGTTAAGATTAGCTGTCACAGCATGAGTCTGAGCTGAGAAGGGGGTGTCATTCTAACAGGGCATCTCCAGGCATTAGCAGGGTCTGGCCTGTGCTCAAAGCCCACTGCCTACTTGCTCAAATACTTTTATGGAGAGCACAGCCATACCCACTCACTCACATGCCGCCTACAGTTGCCTTCTTGCTAAATAAAACAACAGTTGCTCAGCTGTCAGACATTACAGCTCACAAGATTCGAGAATGTACTATCTGGCCCTTCACAAAGGAGTCTGCCAGTGTCTGGCTTAATTAATCACTCTGTACCAAGGCTACTTCCAGTTCTGGATCATTTTAGCGTGGTTATGTAAGATGTGAACATCAGGAAAGCTTGATGAGAAATGGAAAGAAACTGATATTGTGCAAGTTCCTGTAAGGGTAACACTAAATCTGACTAAAGAGTTGGGTCTGGGGAGGCGACTGAGTCAGTGACTGCCTGCCTTGTAAACACGAGGACTGACCTGAGCCCCACCCCCAGGACCCGTGTAAAGCGTGTTCAGCTCGCACTCTCCATTTTAGAACCATTTATTTTATGTTCAACTCTGTGTATGTGTGTGAGTTCAGGTGTTCAGGGAGGCCAGAAGAGGCTGGGAGATCCCTTGGAGCAGGAGTTAAAGGCTGGAGGGTCCCTAGAGCTCATTGGTCAGCCGGTTTAACCCCAGTGGTAAGCCCCAGGCCAATGAGAGACCATGTGTCAAGAAAACAAGATGTAGGAAGTGGATGCTAGATGTAAGGCAAAGAATAACCAGGCTACAAGCCGCGGCTCCAGAGAAGCTAGCTAACAAGGAGGACCCTAAGAGGGACGCACAGATAGCCCAGCAAAGGAGAAATAGATGAGATCTACATGAGCAAACTGGGAGTCAGGGGGTAATGGAGGGCAAAGAATGGAGGACGAGAACATAAGGAAATGGGAGGGTTGAGCTGGAACAGGGACAGGGTGGGAGAGCAAGGAAAGAGATACCATGATAAATGAAAACATCATGGGAACAGGAAGAGGTAGGGTGCCAGGGAAGTTCCCAGGAATCCACAAGGATGACCCCACCTTGGACTACTGGCAATGGTCGAGAGGGTGCCTGGACTGGTCTACTCCAGTGACCAGATTAGTGAATCCCCTAACTGTCATCACAGAGCCTTCAAACAGTTACTGATGGAAGCGGATGCAGAGATCCACGGCCGGGAGCCAGGCTGAGCTCTGGGAATCCAATCAATGAGAGAGAGGAGGGATTCTGCAGGCGGAGGACGTCGAGAGGATGACGGGAAAATGTACAGAGATGACCAGCCACACTAGTGGAAACCTATGAACTGTGGACCAATAGCTGAGGAGCCCCCATGGGACTGGACTAGGCCCTCTGGATACGGGAGACAGTTGTTTAGCTTGAACTGTTTGGGGCGACCTCCAGGCAGAGGGATCGGGATCCATCCCTGGTGCATGGGCGGGCTTTTTGGAGCCCAGTGCCTAGGGTGTGACACCTTGCACAGCCTTGGTGCAGGGGGGAGGGGCTTGGACCTGCTTCTGCTGAGTGTGCCAGGCTCTGCTGACTCCCCGCGGGAGACCTTGACTTGGGAAATGTGGGGATGGGGGATGGATGGGGGGGGATGCTGAGGGGTTGGAAGAGGGAAGAAGGGGGATCTGTGGTTGTTATGTAAAGTGAATAAAAAAATTCTTAATAATAAAAAAGGAAAAAAATAAGGTAAACTAATAAAAATATTGGAAATAAAAAAAAGGAAGAAAACAAGATGGGAAGCTAGAGATACAGCTCAGCGGTTAAGAGCATTTGCAGAGGACCCAGGTTCGAGTCCCAGCACCCACATGACAGCTCACAATGCTCTGTAACTCCAGTTCCAGGGTTCTGATGCCCTCTTCTAGCCCCATCAGGTACTGCACACATGTGGTGCACAGACCTATAACATATATGCAGACAAAATACCCATATATATAAAATAAATGAATAAAACACAAGATGGACAACTCCTGAGGAACAATACTACGGTTTCCTCTGACCTCTACTCTCTCTCTCTCTCTCTCTCTCTCTCTCTCTCTCTCTCTCTCTCTCACACACACACACACACACACACACACACACAGAATTAAGGGGAAGGTATGGTGATATACACACTTCAAATCCCAGCACTCAGGAGGCAGATGCAGGAGAACGGCTGAGAGTTCGAGACCAGCTTGCTCTACACAGTTCAAGTCCAGCCTGGACAACTTACTAACACCCTGTTTCAAAACAGAAAATCAAAAAGAGGGCAGAGCACCAGGTGGCGGTGGCGCACGCCTTTATCCCAGCACTCGGGAGACAGAGGCAGGCGGATCTCTGAGTTCAAGGCCAGCCTGGTCTACAGAGTGAGTTCCAGGACAGCCAGGGCTACACAGAGAAACCCTGTCATGAAAGACGGGGGGGGGGTAGAGGGTAGGGGGAGCCTGGACTAGAGCCTCATTCCTGTAGAGGCAGGGAGGCAAGAGGCTGCCTGTGGGAGGGACTAAGCATCTAATACCTCCACAGGAGACTGGCCACCTCCAACTGGGGCAAAGCGTCTCTTCCCACTCGCTGCCCCAGATACTCAAGCTGAAACCGTTTGCCACAAGGCACCATTCTAACTCTGCTCTCTTTCACCCACCCCCAGAGTTCTACCCTTATATCATTTTTTGTTGTTGCTGTTTTGTTTGGTTTTTTGGTTTTTTTGTTTTTCGAGACCAGGTTTCTTGGTGTAACTCTGCGCCTTTCCTGGAACTCACTCTGTAGCCCAGGCTGGCCTCGAACTTACAGAGATCCGCCTGCCTCTGCCTCCTGAGTGCTGGGATTAAAGGCGTGCGCCACCACCACCCAGCCCTTATAGCATTTTGACTGAACCTGAGGCCCCATGCTTCTAGCTACACGGGTCTAGGTAGGGTATATGGGTGCCACTCCTCCATTCTTTAATTTTTTTATTCCATTTAACTCTGTGTATATGTGTGTTTGTCTGTATAGGGTATGTGCACATGTGGGTACACTGTCCACAGAGGCCAGTAGAGCACACTGGAACCTCTGGAGCTGTGAGCAAGGGGTGTGGGTGCTGAGAACTAAACCCAGGTCTTTTGGAAGAGCAGCACATGCTCTTAACTGCTGGGCCACCCCTCCAGCACCCTACCCCTTTGTTCTCTGGAATGTTCTAGCCACTACTCTGGCCTCCTTACTGTCTTTCATCTGGCTGGCCTTGTTCTCACATGAGCACAATCCCCGAATCTCAGAGTCTGCCCAGCAGGCACGAAGTGCTCTGTGATCACTGAGCGCGGGGCTGGTGCTAGCTGCCTTTGCCAATGACCCTGACATACAGGAAAGCCCAGGAAAGGCACACTGGGTCACAGACCTGCTTCCTTCAGTGCTGTCAGCCGTGGGCCCCACACTCCTTCATCTCGACTCCTAGAAAGCTCTGCACTGAGTTCTGTGCTCACTCACAATAGCTTCTCTCTCTCTCTCTTTTTTAAATGATTTCTTTTTATTTTATGTGCACTAGTGTTTTGTCTGCATGTCTGTCTGTGTGAGGGTGTTGCCACCCCTGGAGCTGGAGTTACAGACAGTTGTGAGCGGCCGTATGGGAATTGAACCCAGTCTTCTGGAAGAGCAGTCAGTGCTCTTAACTGAGCCATCTCTCCAGCCCAAGAGGTTCTCTTGATTCTCATCTGGCACAACTAACTTGCCTCTCAGGTCCTGCTAAGCTCTTGGTTTTGCTGGAAAGAGCATGTGAGATTCCATAAACATACAAACCAGTTGAGCCACAGAAGAACGAGGCTTTGTGTGTATTTGTTACTTTCTAATTGTTGTGATAAAGTGCTCTGACAAAAGGCTCAGCAGTTAAGAGAACTTGCTGCCCTTCCAGAGGACCCGGGTTCGGTTCCCAGCACCCACATCCAGTAGCTCACAACCACCTGTAACTCCAGCTGCAGGGGATCTGATGCCCTCACATATACATACACATGCACACACACAATTTTAATATAAAAAATTAAAAATAGCTGAGCAGTGGTGACACACATCTTTAATCCCAACACTCTGGAGGCAGAGGTAGGCTGATCTCTAAGATCAAGGCCAGCCAGCCTTGTCTACTGAGTGAGTTCCAGAACAGCCAGGGTTACACAGAGACACCTGTCTCAATCAATCAATCAATCAATCAATCAATATAAAATTTCATAACTACTGTACCTTAGAATAACAATCTTCCAAAAATACAGGTAGGACTTAATTAGACATCTGGACTCAGTAACACACAGGACAAAGATCAGCAATATCCTTGGGAGCATGAAATCATATTCACTCATTCACTTACTCACCTATTCATCAGGTTATTATCAATTGAGTGTTTATCATCTTATGCCTGGCACTGTTCCAGGCCCTGGCTTATCCCCACAGAAATAACTGGAAGTTCTCTGCGCTCACTGAACTCACCCACCATCCCCACTATACTGCCACTGGGGTAGAAAGTTCTCAGATCCTTTTATGAGACCCTGTCTCACTATGTAGCCCAGGCTTGCTTCAGGCTTGCCGCCCTCCCACCGCAGTCAAGGGCTAGGATTACAGAAATGAGCTGCATGCCTGGCTCGACTCCTTCTGTTCCTGACTACTTTATAAAAGGTAAACACAGATGAAAAACACATACTCAACAGATAAGGAGAAAGGTTTTAAACCCTTGAACAGGGCTGGGGGTACAGAGCTTAAAGGTAGAGAATGTACTGGCACACCTGAATCCCTGATTTCACCCCACCCCACCCCACCCACCACCAGTACCTCCCTGAGAACACATACACAAAAATTCTTTTCTTGTTTTGTTTTTGGAGACAGGGTTTCTCTGTGCAACAGCTCTGGCCGTCCTGAAACTCACTTTGTAGACCAGGCTGGCCTTAAATTCACAGAGGTCCACCTGCCTCTGCCTCTACAAAAATTCTTAAGCAAAGTGGGCAGGGGGTCGGAAAGAGCACCATTCGAGTGAGGCATGGCGGTAAGTGCCTGTAATCCCGGCACCCATGAGGTGAAGGCAGGAGGATCAGGAGTTCAAAGACAGCCTTGGCTACAGAGCAAGCTTAAGACTAGCCTGGGCTACATGAGACTCTGTCTTAATAAATAAATAACAAAGAAACAAAGAAAAATAGAAAACAAACCAGTCTTCAGGATCAGTCTAGTAGGGGCTGAGAGACGACTCAGTGGTTAAGAGAGTGCACTCTACTTGCAGGACTCGGGCTCACTTCCCAGCACCCATGTGGTGGTTCACAACTCTCTACAACTCCAGTTCCAAGGGATGTGATACCCTCTTCTGGCTCCACCAGAACAGGGACTCATTGTGGTACACATATATACATGCAGGCAAAACACGGATACACATAAAAAAAAAAATTTAAATGCTTAAAACTATTGGGGGGAAAAAAAAATCAATCTAGCAATGGTACCATGGACAGATCTTGAGAAGTGGGTGGGGAAAAGCAGAGAAGAATTAGGAATTCCAGGCCAGCCTGGAACACAGCAAAGTTCTGTCTCAAAGAAAGAAGAGTGGTTATCAGGATGATTCAGTGAGTAAAGGCACTTGCTTGCAAGTCCAGCAGTCTGAGTTCGATCCCTGGGATCCATGTAAAGAGGGAGGAAAGATCTGAATCTACAAAGTTGTCCTCTCTGCTCCACACCTGTGCTGTGACACACACACACACACACACACACACACACACACACACAAAACACACGCATGCATCCACACTAATAATAACAAATAAAAATACTTAGGAAAAAAAAAAAAGAGGTCAATTTGAGGACCAGCACAACAGCTACTGAAAGACCATGCAATCACAGAAAAAGATTTGAAGACCGAAACCAGACAAGATGTACTGGCAGCTGCAGACCCAGAATAAAAGGGAAAGGGGAAGGTAGCATTTGTCCCTGCGAGCTCTGGGAGCCAGGAAGAGAAGGATGGCAGGGCCACTGTCAGGAACAGAGACCATGTTGGTGGCAGTTTATGGCCGCTGGAGTACTATGTGACCTCCAGATCATATTGCAAGAACTTCATTTATCTTTATGGTACTGGGGATGGAACCCTAGGACCTTCTGCACAGCAGGTGTTCCAGTGATGAGGGACATCCCCAGTCCCTAAGAATACTGATGGGTCAGTGGGAAAAGGCGATTGCTGCTAAGTCTGAAGACCTGAGTTCAATCCCCAGGATCTCCATAATGGAGCATCAACTTCACCAAGTTGTCCTTTGGCTTCCACACACACACCATGGCAGATGTGTACACACACACACACACACACACACACACTAAATGAAATACCAGTGAGTGAACCCATGACAAATGCTCTCTCTTCCATTAAACTACACTCCCAGTCCTCAAAGAGCATTATATAAAGGAACCCCCACTGACCTGTCCAAGTGATACTGTGGTTTCATAATCAATCAGAAAAGCGCCGAACCCTTAGGCAAAGCCAACACACAGCCTTCTTCACCAGACCACAAAGCCCAGGTCAGGCAACTCTGTGATGCTTGGAATGTGCACCTCCCTCAGCCCCACCCCAGAAGAGCCTGGCACAATTGGCTGATACAATCTGTCTATCTCTGTTTGTTGTTTTGAAAACTAACCCTGGTGACCCTTCAATCATTGCATTTGTGTGCTGGAAAGGTTACGGAGAGTTTGTGTGTCCTGTGAATCCTTATATAGACCCAGTACGCAATACACACTGTGGAGATCAAAGTCTTCCAAGTTCACGGTGTTGTGAACATGAACCATCCCAGGAAGAGATGATGTGGAGACTGAACTCTGGGGACGGGTCAGACAGGGAAAGGCCACAGACACTGAAGCTATGACCAGGGGACATAAAGTCAAATGACTCAATACCACCTGTAAGTTTCACTTACAAGTAAAATGACGTAAGTTCCACCTTAGAAGGCACATCTTGTCTATTAGTCTTCCTGTTATACAATCAGGCAGATAAAAGCCAAACTCTCCCCTCTCAGGACAGATCACTGCCAAGGTACCATAGATTGGAGTGCTATCTAATTATCCTTTGTCCTTCAGATATCTTCCTTTCTTCCTTTTCCTTATTTTTCTCTCTCCTTTTGTGAGACAGGGTCTTATGCAGTCCAGGCTAGCCTCCAACTTACTATGTTGCTGAGGATAGTCTTGAACTCCTGATCTGCCTACCTCCACCTCTTGGATTACAGACATGCATCACTACACCTCATTTATGCAGTGCTGGGGATGGAACCCAGAGTTTCATGCCTGCTAGGTGAGTGCTCTACTTACTGAGCTACATCTCCAGAAACTGCTGAGTTTCTGGAAATCCCATGTAGAATTCTCTTAGCTGCATTATACAAAGATCAAAAGATCTCAGACCCTGGCATGCCAATCAAAAGATAATTCTGAGAATGGCCTCCATCTAAGACAGATCTTAAAACTGAAATAAGAGCTGGGGAAGTGGTGGCACATGCTGCTAATCCCAGCACTCGGGAGGCAGAGTCAGGTGGATCTCTGTGAGTTCGAGGCCAGCCTGGTCTACAGAGCGAGATCCAGGATGGGCACCAAAGCTACACAGAGAAACCCTGTCTCGAAAAACAAAACAAAAAACTGAAAGAAGCGGGCAAGCAAGATGGCCCAGTGAGCAAAGGCAGTTGCTGTCACCTGACAGTAATAAAACAGAAAGTAAAACATCAGGTTATCTAATCATAAGTATAATTCTTGTGTTTCCATGTTCCAAGAATGAATGAAATTTAAATTTTAAAGGGGGGGGGCAGTGAGGGGGCTGGAGAGATGGCTTAACAATTAAAGGCACTGTGCTCTTCTAGAGGTCCAAGCCTGGTTCCCTGAATCCATGCCAGGTAGTCCACAACCTCCTGAATTCTAGTTCCAGGAAATCTGATGCCCTCTTCTGGCCTCCCAGCAATTGAAAGGCTGACGTAGGAGGACTGTGTTGAGTTCAAAGCCAGCTTGGGCTACATAGTGAATTCCAGGCCTGCCTGGATTACAGAATAACTCCGTAACAAAAAAATCAAAGAGGGAAGTGAGAAGGTTCAGTGGGTAAAGGCACGTGCCACCATGACTAATGACCCGAGTTTGATCCCTGGGACCCACATGGTAGGAGGAGAAACTGACTCCCTCCGAGCTGTCCTCTGACATGGTACACACGACATGTACCTTGGCACATGCCCTCACCCCATAAATAAATGTAATTAAAACAATTTTAACCAAAAAAGCAAGGGGTGCGGGAATAGCTCAGTTGATAAAGTGCCTCAATTTCTAAAACCTAGCTTTAAAAAAAAAAAAAAAAAAAAAAGAGCCAGCATGTTGGCATTGGCACGCACTTGTAAATCCCGGTGCTGGGGAGGCAGAGACAGGTGGATCCCTGGGACTTGCAGGCCAGCCATTCCAGCCAAATCAGCCAGCTTCAGGTCAATGAGAAACTGACTCCAAAAGACTCAGTGGTACTAGCTGCCTAGAGCCCGGCACGATTCCCTACCTCCCAAGGCAGCGCCTCTTACACACGCCATTGCTGTGTTCTGTTCCATGTGGCCACTGAACACTCAACACTACAAAGTACTTCACACCTGTCACCTCAGGGAGAAATCGGGCTTCTTCTGTCATATGTATTTAGTTTTCTGTTTGCTTCTGCTTCTCTCCCCAGCAAGGTTCTCAAACAGCTGAGCCAGAGCCTACACAGACACACCGTGAGGGCCTCTGAAGTGTCATTCCATGGGGACCTAGGCCTGCCAAGAACAGCAAGAATCAACAGCAACCTTCTACCTGGGCACGGTGGGGCACACCTGGAAGCCCATCGCTCTTAGGGCTGAGGCAGGAGGACTGCTACTTAGAGGCAAGGCCTTATTAAAAAATAAAACAAGCCGGGCGACAGTGGCGCACGCCTTTAATCCCAGCACTCGGGAGGCAGAGCCAGGTGGATCTCTGTGAGTGCAAGGCCGACCTGGTCTACAGAGCGAGATCCACCAGGACAGGCACCAAAACTACACAGAGAAACCCTGTCTTGAAAAAAACAAAAACAAAAACAAAACAAACAAACAAATAAGAAAAAATAAAAAACAAAACAAAATAAAAAAAATCCTAACCTGTAGGAGATGGAGGCAGAAGGATCAGGAGTTTAAGGCATCCACTGCATGAGGAAAAAGAATAAAAAATGAAGCAAGCTTCTGAACTAATCGGGGAAACTGACGGAACAACGATTCTTTCCCCAACTCTACTGATGAAGAAATCAGAGCTTGGCGTGTACCTATGGTTTGTCCCAGCAGATAAGCGACCTTTGACCTAGTGCTTTCGCACCAACTGTAGCGAGTCCACACTTCTGTCAAATGCCAAACAGCAGAACTGTACTGAAAGGTGAGTTCTGCCCTGGAGCCCATGCCAAATAAATAATAATGAGGACCTGACACCCTGTAAACCCAACACTTGGGAGGACGAGGCAGGAGGATTGCTACAAGTTTGAGGCCAGCCTGGGTTATATAAGTAGTTCTGGACCAGCCAGGGCTACTTAGCAAGACCTTGTCACAAAACAAACAACACAGGCACGTGGGGGGTGGGGGGGAACGGACCCTATGAACTGGTATTTTCTGTCTCTAGAAGATATGAATTATTTGTTTCTTTTACTGTAAAAAAATATGCAGTAAGACATACAAGAGGGTATGTACTCAGTCATGCTTTGTGATATTAGTCCTGTTTTTTTTTTTTCTTTTTTTGAAATGAGATCTTACCATACCCTCAAGCCTTGAGTAGGTTGGTAGAGTGCTCATCTAGCACATGGTAAATGGGCAAAGAAAGCATAAAAATGTATGGGTATGTATGGGAAAGAGTATGCTCGATATACAATAGATACCTGTATGAACATCTAATAAAGAAAAAAATAAATGAAGGGAAGTTATGTCTCACTCAGCTGAGGCCTAGAGGCCTGGCTTGGTGTATGCAGTGATCACACACCAGCTAAGGATGCTGCTGGACCTCTGAGGATGAGAAAAGACATGACAACCGTGTAAGCGTTTACAAAGGTGGAAAAGTCCCGAAGAACTAGGTGCTGGAGCCACGGGTGGTGATGTATATATAACCCCAGCACTTAGGAGGCAGAGGTAGGAGGACCGGGGATTCAAGGTCAGCCCGGGCTACCTGAGACCCTGCCTCCAAACAACTAGATTCCAAAGGGCAATGTTGAAATGGCCTATGGATTCAGTAAGTAAATGTTTTGCTCTTAGCAGGCAGGTTCTTTTCAAATAGTCTATCTGCTAAATACACAGAGACTTACCTAATGAATGCAGATCCTGATTTTCAAGAAGTTAAGAAAACCTCAACCCAGCATGGAATGGCCCTGCAATTTCAGGTTTATCAGGCTACAGACAACCACCTCCTGTGAGTGTTTATAAACTCCTACCACAGGATGTCTTCACCTGAGGTATCCAGGCTGCTATCAAGCCTGTGATTTCCAGGGACCAAAGTCCAACTCTGGAATCTTCCGAAGCTTATACCTACTTCCAATTTTCTCAAGTGCCAGATGTGAGGGCTGTTTTCTGGCCACTTTTTGATAATGATTGAGCAATGTGCTCAATGAAACCAATTCCTGTATCAGAGGGTATAAAAGTTAAGATCCATTCACTCTCCAAAGAAAGTGAAAACTTTTTTTTTTTTTTTTGGTTTTCCAGACAGGGTTTCTCTGTGTAGCCCTGACTGTCCTGCAACTCAGATCTGTAGAACAGGCTGGCCTGGAACTACAGAGATCCACCTGCCTCTGTCTCCTGAGTGTGAAGCTTAAAGGTGTGTGCCACCACTACCTGGCTGTGAAAAACACTTTAAAAGGACCACTGTAACAACAACAAAAACAAGGTGGACCATTCCGGGTTTCCTGGTTTTACTATCTGGGCTTTCCCACTAGCAGCCAATTCAAGGGGGATCTAGGAGGGTAGAGTTTGTGTGTGGTTAATGAACCAATGCTACAAAAGCTCCAGGAATTACTGCCCTGTATAGTAAGAACAAATCTCCACAGTTAGATAACCACTTGGCTTACAAAAAACAGCCCAGTTCTCAATACCACTAGCCAGGACCCCAGCCTCTCTCTTCTTTTCAGTTTTACTGAGACGGGGTCTATGCAGCCCCGGCTGACTTGGAACTTACTGACCTTGAATTCAAACAATTCTCCTGCTTCAACCTCTGGAGTATTGGAACAGCTCCAGGACTATCTCTTGCTCTCAAAAATGTCACAACCCTGGTCAGGCCAGTGGCACACACCTATAATTTCTGTCCTCAGGAGGCTGAGACAGGAGACATCCATCAGTTCAAGGGCAGGTCCAGGCCAGCCTAGGCTGCATAATGAAACCTTGTCACCAAAAAACAAAAAGCCAACCCTAGGGGAGGGCAGCTGGATCACTAAGGACAAACGGAAGCTCAAAAAAGTTATGAATCCTGCCAAGATGGCAAGACTCAAACCCAGGGCCACCCCCACCAGTTAAGTAAGCCTCCCTTTGGGCTTCCATTATTCTCCTGCACGGCTAGGCTCGGAGCTAACCGTGGAAGTTTTATAGGTCGATTTCAAACACAGCCGCTTTCACTGGAATGCCCCCCAAATCCTCAGTCCTGGTCACACTGGCTTACACAATGCTGAATCGTCTTGGGAAAAGATAATGAGTGGGGGGTGGGGGTGGGGGTGAAACAATCCAGGTCAAGCACCGTGGAAAGATGTCCCGCTCCTGCCGTCCAGCAGATCTCAACCTCTCACCCAGTTGCTCCCAAGAGCTCAGGGTGTCACTGCTGCTCAAGAGAGCTCGACAAAGGTGTGTCGCAGACACTGTCCCGAAAGGGGGACTGCCCCAGGGATGCACGCTGGGCGACTCCCAGGCTACCTCAACTGAGTCCACCTGATTGTTGCCGGGTCCTATTCGCCCTCATAGAGCTCATTCTAATGTGAGTGGTTTCCATAATCTGCTGCCCCCAAAGTCCCGTCGTACAGGTGAGGAAACTGAGGCTTGGAGAGGGAATGCTGCTTTGCCCGAGAGAGGAGTCTCGAGGACCGGATCCCCACCCGCAGATGCAAAGATCCGACCCTCAGGTGAAGGCAGCTATAGGGAGGCGTCTGGAAACGACGACCCTCCATACGCCCCGCGACAGGTTAGGTCGTGGTGGGAAACACCACCCTAGGAGAAGGGCCGAGGTGGGAAGTCTCGCCTTCCGCACCGGGTGAGACGCGTGGAGATCCGGCCTAAAAACCCTCCCCGGAGTCACAAGCCGGATGATCGCAACGACAGGAGGTGACCCGGAATCGCGGAGCCTCCCCCGAGGTCCCCCAGTCCTCACTCACCCTGCGCCCCTCGGTACCGACCCGCTCACACACCGCGCGCGGCCAGGCAGATCTCTGTGGCACTGGGACCGGACGCAAGTCCGCACCACTGAGGCGCTACCACCACCCCGAAGGCTGCGGGGGTGGGGCGTGGCCAGCAGCGCCGAGACTCCGCCCACAAGAGCCGCACGTGCGCGCTGTAGAGTCGGGCCTTCTTCCCTTTGCTCCCCTTCCAAATCCGTGCTCTTGGTACGGTCCCCGTGGGTCACGCCCCTTAACTCTCCTCGGAAAGCCCCGCCCCTAAGCCGAGCTCTCCGTTCCTAGGCCACGCCCCTCATCTCTCCTCGGAAAAGGCACGCCCCGGAGCCCGGCGGCGTACAGTTCGGTTGTTCAGTTTCTAGGCCACGCCCCTCTTCTAGCCTCAGAGAAGCCCCGCCCCCAGGCCCTGAGCCAGCGTCTGGGCCACGCCCCTCCCCTCCCGAAACAGCCCCGCCCAGCCCTGGGCTTAGTTCGGAGGTTTGGCTGCACGGCTGTGGCAGCTTGGGCTTGCGTGACCCAGCCGATCCTCCTGGCAGCCGAACTCGGGCTCTCGGGTCAATGCGAGGTCGTGGCTGTGTGCCACCTCGTGTAGCCTCCTGCTGCCGACCTCCGTTCGCCTGTGATCTCATGTCTTTGTCAGCCGAAAATGGCGAGGCTGATGGAGGCTTGCCTGCTGGAGGGAGGGAAGTGGCTAGGGATGAGGCCAAGGCAGCAAGGTTTGGAAGTCTGGTCACCAGCAGCCGTGCTTGATGCCTGTCATCCCAACACTCAGGAAGCTGAGGCAGGAGGATAGCGAGTCTGAGACTAGCCTAGGCAGTTACAGACCGAGGTCCAGGAGAGCATAGGCTACAAAGTGAGACCTGCCTCAAAAATAAACAAGAGGAACAGCACATGTAGCTCACGCAGCTGGTAGAGCGCTCATCTAGCGTACATGAAGCCTTGGGTTCCACCCCCAGCACTGCGTAAACGAAGCAAAGTGGATCAAGTCCCAGCACTCAGATGATTGCAACAGGAGAATCAGCCTTAGCTACATAAAGAGTTTGGGGCCAGCCTGAGCTACTTGTAACTGTCTCGAAAAAAATCCCAAAAACAGAAGAGTCGGCTGTATTAAAATTAAGAATCCCACCTCTGCCCCCTACGGGTTTGGGGTAACAGGAACATAAGAATTGGGTGACTGAACAGCTTTTGTTCCTAAGGGCAAGAGTGAGTGCTCTAGGAAGGAGAGACTTGATCTTTACGACTGTTACTATTATTAGTAACAGTGCGGTGTGTGAGCCACCAAGACGACGACCTCTGGGTAAAGGTGCTTCTTGTTCTGTCTGACGGTGCGGTGCGTGAGCCACCAAGACGAGGACCTCTGGGTAAAGGTGCTTCTTGTTCGGTCTGACTCACTCCGTGCTCAGGACAAATGGTGGCTAGGAAGGAACCAGTCTGACGTAGCAGGTTCGGTGAATGCTACCGACCTCAGGGTAGGGCTGGCCCAGGCCAACTGGGGGACTGAGCAACAGGGGACTCTTACAGCAACCCAGGTCATTGCTGCCGGAGAAACTGTACCCGGTATTACGTGTCACCCTTTCAACACCCTTTGATGTCTCCCCCGGATGCTCTACTGGGCCTCTTTTAGAGTAGAAATATATGGCTGATTGAGGTGAGGGGTTTTTTTTTGTTGCTGGCTTGCCTTCCTTCCTGCCTTCCTTCCTTCCTTCCTTCCTTCCTTCCATCCTTCCTTCCTTCCTTCCTTCCTTCCATCCTTCCTTCCTTCCTTCCTCCCTCCCTCCCTCCCTTCCTACCTTCCTTCCTTCCTTCCTTCCTTCCTTCCTTCCTTCCTTTTTTCAATGTTGGCCACTGAACCCAGGGCCTCTGAATATTAGGCAAGTACTCTATCTCCAAGCTATGTTTCCAGCCTCTCACTGGGGAATTCTAGGCAAATGAGCTACCACTGAGTCACACCGTTGGCAGCTTTTGATGCACCTAGGTTCACATTTCACCTGGGTGATTCCAGAAGCTTCTCGACTGTTTGTTAGTGTCTTCTGTGTTCCCCAGTCAATGTCCTGATCACTGCCTTGCCTCACACTAATACACATTCAGATTCTATATGGATAAAATAATATTTCTAAAGGCATGTGCCACCACCACCCTGCCAAATACTTTTAAAGATGACGTAAAAGCCAGGCATGGTGGTGGATAGCGATAATCCCAGAATTCCTGAGACATAGGCAGGAGGATTATCAGTTCAAGTCCAGCCTGGTCTACATAGTGAGTTCCAAGCTAACCAAGGCTATATATAACAAGATCTTGTCTCAGAAAAAGGAGGAGGAAGAAGATGAAGAGAAAAGAAATCCCATGAAAACCAAATAAGAACTGAGTGTGAAGGTGAAAGCCTGTAATCTCAGTACTTGGGAGTTAGAGGCAGGAGGATCAGGAGTTCCAGAACAGCCTAAGCTACATGAGGAGTTGGAGGCCACTCTGGACTATGAGAACTTGTCAAGAGAGAGAGAGAGAGAGAGAGAGAGAGAGAGAGAGAGAGAGAGAGAGAGAGAGAGAGGTGGTGGTTTGGGGCCAGCCTAGACTACATAATGAGATCTTTTCAGAGCTGAGGACCAAACCCAGGGCCTTGCGCTTGAGAAGATCCCCAACCAAGATCTTCTCAATAAATAAATAAATAGGGCTGGTGGGATGGCTCAGCAGATAAGGCACTTGTTGCTAAGCCCGGCAACCTGAGTTTGATCCCCAAGACTCACACGGTAGAAGGAGAGAACTTCCTGCCCGAAGTTGTTCTCTGACCTCTGCAAGCTTGCCACGGCACCATACACCCATCCATACCCCAAACAAATCAGATCAATGTAAAGGAAACAAATAAATGCTGGATGTGTGTCAAAAATCAGCAAGCACATTTCCAAAGACAACTAATTAGGAGAAAATATTTGCAGCGACAAAGAGTACATCCATAATAAAGAGCCCCTACTAATTAATTAAATAAGCAAGATTAATTGACCCAAGTGGGCAAAAGACAGAACCCAGCAGTTCCCAGCAAAGAAAGGACAAACTACTCTAACTACATGAAGTTTCCCGACATCACACAGAGAAGAGAAGCAAACTAGAACTTGGCTAGGAGGTCGTGTTACCACTTCGCGATAACCAAATGCAGAAGTTGGTGGAGGTCTTTGGAAACAAGTCTGCGGCTTATTATCGCTAAATCTGTAAGGACCAGCCAGTTATTTAAAAACCAAATGGACAGGGAAGGGAGCTCCCTGCCCATACACTGCAGTCTGCCATAATTAGACTTCCTTAGTGGAGTGGAAGGCTGCTGAGACAGGTCAGCCAGTAAAAGCACTTGCTGCCAAGCCCTGAGCTCCATCCCCAGGACCCACCAGGTAGAACAGACTGACTCCTACAGGCTGCTTTCTGATCTCCACAGCATACACCGTGGCTTACGTGTCCTGGTATGTGTCTCCCTACACAAATAAATAATGAAACATAGTTTTCAAATCAAATCATATTTCATATTTCTCAATTAAAAAAAAGAGATATGCCTACAGGGGTGGTTACAGACACTAGTTGCCTGTCAACTCCCCACCATTTGCTTATCCTTACTGCTCAGAGGGGATCAATTCTTACCCCGTTTCCTGCTTTTTTCTGGCTTGTATTCCAACCTAATCAATCAGAGTTTTTCGTGAGGCTTGATGACCCCTATGGAAACTACTTTAAATTGGTGTTGTCTAAGCTAGATTTCTGTTTTGTTTTTTGTTTTGTAGTACTGAGGATTGAACCTAGAACCTTCCACCTGCTAGGCAAGCATGTAGCCTGACACTGAGCTACATCCCCAGCTCTCTTTTTGAAAACTTTTTCTTCTGGAACAGGGTCTCACCAAGTTACTCATGCTGGGCTTGAACTCACTGTAATCCAGACAGGCCTTTAGACCTTTGTTCCTCCGACCTCAGTCTCCTGAGTAGCTAGAATGACAGGTCTGTGTCACCAGGACCGGCTCTATACTTGGTTTTTGTTTTGTTGTTGTTGTTGTTGGTGGTGGTGGTGGTGATGGTGTGTGTGTGATATTTTTACCAATTTTATTTTGGGTGTGGAGTGAATTGGTCTTGATGTGCCACAGCATGAGTGGAGAGATCAGAAGACAACTTGGAGGAGTCGGCTCTCAACTTCTACCATGCAGATCCCAGGAATCAAACTCAGGTTGTCAGGCTTGGTGGCAAGCACCCTTATCCACTGAGCCATTTCACCACCTCCTTGCCTGAAATTTTAGATATTGTCTCTTATGACATCAAGTCTTATGATTTTTTGTTTGTTTGTTTGTTTGTTTGAGACAGGGTCTTGTTATATAGCCCTGGTTGGCCTAGAACTCACTATGTAGACCAGAACTTTTTTTTTTCTTAATGCCAAATGCCGTTTATTGAAGGAGGGAGGAGGTCTTAAATACAGGCTTACAGCACAATGGGAGAACCCCAGTGGGCAGAAGTTCGCTACCGATGTTTTACAATCTTGTATCTAAACTGTCAACGAGGGGCTGGAGAGATGGCTCAGAGGTTAAGAGCACTGGTTGTTCTTCCAGAGGTCCTGAGTTCAATTCCCAGCAACCACATGGTGGCTCACAACCATCTGTAATGAGATCTGGCACCCTCTTCTGTATACATAATAAATAAATAAGTCTTTAAAAAAATAAAAAAAATAAACTGTCAACGCACATTATGCAGGATACACACAAAGGAACTTCCCTTAAGCATTCAGGAGGGTGAAACCCGAGAGGGAATAGACCAGAACTATTTAAGTCTTGCTCATGATTAAGGTTACTGAAACCATAGCTTACCCCCACTTCCATATTTTTCCAATATAGTCATTTAGATATCTAATTTAGTTCTTCTTAGTCATCATGTTGATTGATGCAGCAGCCTTAGACCTTTAATCTAAGCAGTATCTCTTAATCTTACGTAATGCAGTCCTTGACCCTGGTTCTGTCCCCATCTCTACCTCCAGTTTCTACTACTGGGACTTCTGTGTTTGCATTCTTGGGCTTCACAGGGTTTGCGCTCTAAATATGGTTGGGTTTTTTTTATGGTCTTGTAGCTAGAACCTGAAGGTCAAGTCAACAAGCAACGTTGACATTGCTGTCACACCGTACCTGTGTGTACAACTTCTCCAACCATTCCTGAAGTCAGAATCACAGAATACTTTCTATGCAACCCTTCTCTGCCTAGAGGCTAACTGGCACTGTTTAAAAGATCCATTGGAATAAACCTCAGCAAGTACAGCACCTGCCTAGAATCCTCTAGTGAGGGGCTGGGGTGTGGCTCAGTGGTAGAGCACCTGCCCAGAATCCCCCGGTGAGGGGCTGGGGTGTGGCTCAGTGGTAGAACACCTGCCTAGAATCCCCTAGTGAGGGGCTGGGGTGTGGCTCAGTGGAAGAGCACCTGCCTAGAATCCCCCAGTGAGGGGCTAAGGGTGTAGTTCAGTGGCAGAGCCTTTCTGTTTGTGAGGCCCTAGGTTCAATCCCTAGCTACTGTGGGATGTCCTTCTGTATTCTGTGAATATATGTTGCTCTGATTGGTTGATAAATAAAGCTGTTTTGCCAATGGTGAGGCAGAATAAGGTTAGGTGGTATATTCCAGCTGGGCAGACAGGAAAGAGAAAGGAGGGATGGGAGAGATGGGAGACCACCACCAAGGGAGCAACAAGATACCAGCAGACTGGTAAAACCACAGCCATGTGGCAACATATAGATTAATAGGAATGGGTTAATTTAAAATGAAAGAGCTAGCTAGCAAGAAGCCTGAGCCATTAGGCCATACAGTTTGTAAGTAATATAAGCCTCTGTGTGTTTACTTGGGTCTGAGCAGCTGTAGACAGAAGTTTTCTGGTCCTCCCTCAGCACCAAGGTCCAGACAAATCTCTCCCATCCATGGTCCCACAGTCATTTATAAAATAATCATCCAGAGGCTTCTATTAATTACAAACTCTATGACCTATGGCTTCAGCTTTTTGCTAGCTAGCTCTTATAACTTAAATTAACCCAATCCTATTAATCTGCATGTTGCCACATGGCCATGGCATTACCAGTCTCCTGGCATCTCATTGCTCCTTCGGCAGTGACTGGCTTCTCCCCTTACTCTCCTTTCTTCCATACAGTTTGTAAGTAATATAAGCCTCTGTGTGTTTACTTGGGTCCGAGCAGCTGCAGGACCGGGCGGGACACAGGAAAACTTCTGACTACACCCAGTACTGAAAACAATGTTAATTTATAAAAGAAAGTCAGGGATTTTCCGTGACTTTGGTGCTGTGAAACTATTCCAGGGACAGACCCCCTCCAGTGCTGACAATTCTGTGTCCCATCCTGATTGACCCATGCCATTCTTTTACACATGCATAAACTTGGTTGGTGAGTAAATAGGTCTGCTAAATCTAGAACACAAAGGCGTTGGAGATCAGTCTTCCACTTGCAGCTCCATAAATTTCCTCTATGAAGTATTAAGAGTCCAAAAGGGAAGCCAGCCCTGGTGGCTCATGTGTCACCTTGGGAGGCTGAGAAAGGAGGATCAAGGTCAACCTGGGCTACACAGTGAGTTCCAAGCCAGTACACACAGAGACCTTGTCTAAAAAATGGGGTGGGGTAGGGATGGAAAAAGAACTACAGGAATAATCAAAATCAGGAACAGAAGTCATCCAAAGTTGTAGTGATCTCCCTGACCCATGGCAAAATAACTGTGGGTACACAGCCTAGGCTTGGGTGACGGCCTAGCTAAGGGATGGGACTGCTGTCATCCCAGAACATTTCACTCATCTCGATGAGGACTGTGTATCTTACCCAAGACTCTGTGGATTCTTGTGTCTTTTCCTGTTTTATTGTTTTGGTTTGGCTTTGGTTTTTCGAAAAAGGGTTTCTCTTCATCACAGCTCTTGCTCCCCTGGAACTCTCTTTGTAGCCCAGGCTGGCCTAGGACTCACAGAGACCCACCTGCTTCTGCCTCCCAAGTGCTGGGATTAAAGGTGTGCTCCACTACTGCCTGTCTTGACTCTTGTGTCTTTTGAACCTTCACCACCAAGCAGAAGGGGACAAGAGGTTGTAGGTACAGGCGTGGCAGCCAGAAAGACTGCTCAGGACGTGGCATGAGGAGCCACAGGGATGGCAGACCTGTTACCATGCAGTTGGTACAGTTCCATACACCACCAACCCCACTCCAGTTCTTACGGTACCTACAGTGGAGCTAGATGACCCCTCTAGCAAACTACAGCAAAAAACTTATCTTTTCAGTACTGGAGGTAGAACATAGGCTTTCATTTAGGCTAAACAGGTACTGTACCACTGAGCCACACCCCAGCCCCTCACTGGGGGATTCTAGGCAGGGGCACTACCACTGAGCCACACCCCAGCCCCTCACTGGGGGATTCTAGGCAGGGGCTCTACCACTGAGTCACACCTGAGCCCCTCACTGGGGGATTCTAGGCAGGTGCTCTACCACTGAGCCACACCCCAGCCCCTCACTGGGGGGTCCTAGGCAGGGGCTCTACCACTGAGTCACACCTGAGCCCCTCACTGGGGGACTCTAGGCAGGGGCTGTACTGCTGAGATGTAACATGTTCTACATATCATAGGAAATCTCTCTGAAATAAACACTTGACAGAAGAGGACAGAGGCTCAGAGAGTTGAAGGGGTTTAGCAGCCTAGTGGGTGCTTCAAGGTCTCCTGTCCGATAGTTGTTTTGAGGTTCCCAGCTGGAAGGTGTCTTAAGGTCCCCAGGTGACAGTGTCTCATCTAGTAGATGTCTCAAGGTCCCCCAACTAATAGGTTGTTATGATTTAGAATAAGCTGGGAGATGGGCATGCCTGTGAGGGATTATCTTGATCTGGTTAATTGAGATGGGAAGACCTCTGCCCATCATGGGCGGTACCATTTCCTGGCCGGGATCCTAGGGTGTACAAGTGAGGAAAGAGAGCCGAGTAGCAACATGCACTTATCTCCACTTCCTGACTGGGTGTGGTGGACTGTGCCCTTGAACTATGAACCAGAACAACCCTTCTCCCTCTTTAAGCTGTTTTTATCCGATTTTTTTTTTTTTTAAATCACAGCAAAATGAAAAGAAGGAACTGGGCCATAGGCATTTCAAGATCACCAGCTAGATATACCATGATCCAACCTGATTACTAACAATGGGCTGGCAAAGCATCTCCAAGCCATCCCTGCTCTGCTCCCCCTGCAGAGCCTGCCTTCCCTGGTGTCTGAGTCTGGGATCTGCTCTCTAGGACGCCCGCCTCAGCCGCCAGGGAGCGTCAATTCCGCTCTTGCTCTGGAGTCACACTGTTTCTCACAGTGGCACACCTTCTGTGCTCTCAACCAGGGGACCCTCTCCAGCTATGATTCTCACGAGCCCCCAGACTTCTCTGTACCTTTCACATTCTGGCCTCTTTTCTTTCATGGGCACACAGGGGCTTCAGGTATTCTAAAGCCGTGGTGCATCTCTAAGTTTCCACAGTCCTCTTCCCAAGCAAGAAAATACCCCCATGTTCGGCTGAGGAAACGACTGGCCCTTGTATGAGAAGAAAAAGAGGGCCTCAGATTAGCACGATTGTGTTAACGTCCCTCATAGATGCCAAAGGGGAATGGTTGGTTTTCAAGAAGTATAAACCAGGAGGCAGAGTGGTATACCTTTAAAGGTAGGAAGATCTCAGCCAGGGACGGTGGCACACGCCTTTAATCCCAGCACTTAGGAAGCAGAGCCAGGTGGATCTCTGTGAGTTCGAGGCCAGCCTGGGCTACAGAGCGAGATCCAGGAAAGGTACCAAAGCTACACAGAGAAACCCTGTCTCGAGAAACAAAAAAAAACAAAAACAAAAACAAAACTGTGTTAGAGGGATGACATGACATTTTATAACGTTTTGGCTTTAATGCAGTGCAGGCGATTGAGCCAGGATTTCATGAATGCTAAATGCTCTACTACTGTGTGTGTGTGTGTGTGTGTGTGTGTGTGTGTGTGTGTGTGTGTGTGTATGTGTATGGTCACACACACGTGTATGTGTAGAGACCAGAGATCAACATCAGGTATCATTTCTCAGGAGCTTTCCACCTTTCAAAAAATATTTTATTTATTTTTATTTTATATGTATGAATGTTTTTCCTACAGGTGTATTAAATGTGCCCAAAGCATGCAGTACCCAGGAGAGGGTGCTGGATCCTTTGGACCTGGAGTTACAATGTTGTGAGCTGCCATGTGGGTTATGGGAATTGAACCTGGGTCCTCTGGGAGAGCAGCCAGTGCTCTCTGTGTAGCTTTGGTGCCTGTCCTGGATCTTGCTCTGCAGACCAGACTGGCCTCGAACTCACAGAGATCCACCTGGCTCTGCCTTCCAGAGTGCTGGGATTAAAGGCGTACGCCACCCCCGCTGGGCTTCTAACACAGTTTTTAAGATGCTCCCCGTGGGGCCAGCAAGATGGCTCAGTGAATAGAGCACTTGCAGCCAAGCCTGGTGACCTGTGTTCAATCCCCAGAACCCACACAATGGGAGGAAAGAACTGATTCCAAGTTGTTACCTGGCCTCCACATGCTCCACAGGAGCACCCTGGGAATAAAACTAGTTAGATAAAATACAGTCTCAAATGCAATCCTTGCTTCCCCAGAATGTGAGGTACAATGAGCATGTGGCGTTACTGGACTCACAAGGTTAGGCTGACCTCACAAGGCCAGGCAATTTGAGTTAACAAAGTTCAGAGACCCAGAGCCAAAATCCACTTAGAAGATTAATCACAGATCTGGCCTTAGCCAAATCTCTGCTCTGTTTTTTCCTCGTTGGATAAGAAGTCAGATTTCTTATCAGCCAAAGAAGAGAACCCTACCCTCACCTACCTCTTTTTAAATATTTATAGTGTTTTGTCTAGTGTTTTGCCTGCATATATGTCTGTGCACCATGTGTGTGCAGTTCCAATAGCAGCCAGGAGAGGGCATGAGATTTCCCCCTGGAACTGGAGTTAGAGACGGTGATGAGCTGCTGTGTGGGTGCGGGGAATTGGAACCTGGGTCCTCTGGAGGAGCAGCCAGTCCTCTTAACTACCGAGTCATCTTCTCAAGTCCCCCTTGACTGTTTCTGCAGGAAGTTCTGAGGCTCCTCATGACAGACAGATGACATCAGGGTGGAAGACCTGTATGGATCTTCTGTATGGATCTGTGTAGATCTCACCATCAGAAAGAAGAGGGGACAGGTGGGAACACACTTTCCTGACTTCCAATGCCATTAAGGCCTCACTCTGCCAGACCTTGACCTCACTGGGTCCTGAACTCCATGAGTGATTCTGTCTTTGTTCTCTGTGTGTGTGGGGATGGGGGTTTGGGGAGGGGTATGGGTGGGGTCACATGTGTGTGTAGGTGCACATGTTTACATGCTTGTGGAATTAGAGATCAGCCTTGTGGATAGTTCCTCTGGAGCCGAAATCTGCACCATGGTTTTTTGTTTGTTTTATGGTTTTTGAGACAGGGTTTCTCTGTGTAGGCCTGGCCGTCTGCCTCTGCCTCCTGAGAGCTGGGACTAAAGGCATGTGCCACCACTGCCCAGCACACACCTTGTTTTGAGACAGAACTGGGACCTGGGACTCTGAGATTCAGCTAGGCTGACTGGCCAGTGAGCCCAGGGGACCCCACCTTCACCCCCATCCCCCACTCCCTATTCCCCCACCTCCACCCTTCCCCTTCCCTTCCCCCGCCCTCCCCTCCTCCTCCACCCCCACTCACCCACCCCACCCTACCCCGTCTCCTTAGTGCTGATTACAAGCGTCCATCACCACGTTCCGCTCTTTGATGTGGGGTCTAGGGATCACACTCAGATCCCCATGCCTGTGCAGCAAACCCCTTCCTGATACAGCTACCTCTCCCAGCACCTCTCTCTCTTCTCTCCTCGCGCCCTTCACTCCGTAGCCCAGGCTGGCCTGTAGCCCAGGCTGGCCTTGAGCTCAAGCTCCTCTTGCTCCAGCCTCCTAAGTCACTGGGATTCGGAGCCATGCCACCTGCCCACGCCTCTCATGCGCTCTGTGAGCAGCACGTGTGCTTTCGTGCGTGAGCTCGCCGGAGTCTGCGCTGTACGCGTGTGCGCACTTGCCTGTGTGGGTGCAGCTGGAGGCCAAAGGTTGACGTCAAATGTCTTCCTCTATCGATTCTCTACCTTAGTGTTTAAGACACTAAAACTAGAGGTTACTGTGTGTGCTAGACTGGTTGGCCAGTGAGCCCTATGATCCACTTGTCTCTATTCCCAGCTCTGGAGTTACAGACACGTTTAATCACCCCAGATGTTACTCAGGTTCTGGGGATCCAACTGATGCCCTCACACCATGTGGTTTTCTAGTTAACTTCAGCTGTCAACTTGGCATAGCCCAGAGTTACCTGAAGGAGTCTGAATTGGGGGATTGCCTGTAATCAGATTGGTCTGCATTTGTGTCTATGGGGCCATTTTCTTAATCCATGTATGAGGGCCCAGATCACTGTGGGCAGTAACATCCCTAGGCAGGGGAGCCTGGTCCTAGACTGTATAAGAAAGCTAGCTGAGAAGCTGGAGAGATGGCTCAGTGGTTAAGAGCACTGGTTGCTCTTCCAGAGGACCTGGGTTCAATTCCCAGCACTACATGGCAGCTCACAACTGTCTGCAACTACAGTCTCAGGGGATCGACACCTTCTTCTGGCCTCTGTGGGGACCAGGCATGCTTGTGGTACACAGACAGACATGCAGGCAAAACACCCATACACACAGTTTAAGCATAAAGAAAGAAAGAAAGAAAGAAAGAAAGAAAGAAAGAAAGAAAGAAAGAAAGAAAGAAAGAAAGAAAGCCTGGCTGAAAAGGAGAGAGAGAGAGAGAGAGAGAGAGAGAGAGAGAGAGAGAGAGAAATCGGCATTCCTTCATAGGTTTCTGCTTCAAGCTCCCACCTCCAGTTTCCTCCCTGATGTCCCTCAATGACACCTTGAAGTGTAAATTGAAATAAATCCCTCCCTAAGTTGCCTTTGGTTATGTTTTTTTTTTTTTTTTTTTTTTGTTACTTTGTTTTTTCAAGACATGGTTTCTCTGTATAGCCCTGGCTGTCCTGGAACTCATTCTGTAGACCAGGCTGGCCTGGAACTCACAGAGATCTGCTCACTTCTGCCTCCCGAGTGCTGGGATTAAAGGCATGCGCCACCACCGCATGGCTTGGTCGTGGTATTTTTATCATAGCCATAGAAAAGCAAACAAGAACGTACAGCAAGCCTTTTACCAACCAAGCCACCTCGAGGGCCATTCCTATTCTTTTCCTTAAAGTATCCAATTCACAAAGCCTGTCGAGGTCCTTCCAGGGTCTCCTGGGGAATGAGTCATTCCCCACCCTACATAGACACACACGCACGCATGCACGCACACACGCATGCACGCACACTTCTCTCTCCTGCCCTATTCCACTGGTCTCCTGGCAGCTCACTCTTACTGTGCTAGAGGTAATTGGTCAGTGAGTCTCACCTGCTTTGTTTATCTTTGTTAACCTGCAAGGTTAGGTGGTAGATTCACAGGAAATGGATAGCAGAGCTAGGCTTACGTGTATCACACTTTAAAAATAATCCCATAATCTCTGTTAGGGGGAGGATCGGATGCTCGTGTCTAAAGGCGGCTATTACCCAGATGTAATTCAGCACACCCAGAAGTAAGCTTAAACCAAGTCAAAGATTTTGCAGATGGATGACTGATCTGAAAAGGTAGTGAGCACCCCACTTTGTATGCGCATTTAGAAAGGAAGTCTCAACATTGGAGTTTGGGGAGATACAGGGACTTGGAAACATGGGATGATTTTGGAAGGAATTAAAAACCCACTCTGCAGCCTCTGCTGGCCTTCACTTTTCATGTGTGTGTGTGTGTGTGTGTGTGTGTGTGTGTGTGTGTGTGTTGCTTGTGTGTGCGCATGCCTGTGTGTGTTTCTGTGTGCATCTGTGTGTGTGTATGAATTATAAACTCACTCTGTAGCCTCTACTGGCCTTCAATTTTCCTGTGTGTGTGTGTGTGTGTGTGTGTGTGTGTGTGTGTGTGTGTAAAGGTGTGTATGCACATGCATGTGGAGGCCAGATGACAAGCTCAAAAGTCCCCCTCAGTCCCTCTCCACCTTGAGACAGGGTCTCTCACTGCCTGGTGCTCACTGACTTGGCTAGACTGACTGGCCAGTGAGCCCTGAGGGTCCACCTGTGTCTGCCTCCCTAGCACTGGCTCTGGGGATCGAACTCAGATCCTCAGAGTTGTGCAGCTAGCACTTCACGGCCTGAGCCCTCTCCCCAGCTCCTAGCCTTCAGCTTTGTGGGCGTGTGCACTCTCACACATGCTCTGACACACACGTGGAAGTCAGAAGACACGTAGGACTCCGTTCTCTCCTTCCATCTTGTGGGATCCATGGATCAAACTCATGCCTTCAAGCTTAGCAGCAAGCACCTTTACCCGCTGGGCTATTATTGTACTAGCCCCAGTGGCCTTCAGTGGCCTTTTGATCCTCCTGCCTCAGCTTCCAGGATGCTGGGGTTGACACCACTGTACCTTAGTATCCCTAGCAAAGTCCCGGGTGTGGAGGATGCTTGTGGCTTACAGGCCACACTTTGTTTAGCTACATCTGTGAGTTCCGAAATATGAATCCATGGGAGACACCAGCTCCTGGCTCCTGGGAACACCAACCAAATCCCTACCTGCTCTCCTACCCGTGCCCAGAGGCACATAACTGTGGAGAGTTAACTGCAGAAGCACAGCATGAGACTCCTTAGAAGCCCTTTCACAGAAGGTTACAGTTGCCATAGCAACGTTCAGCTGTAGCCCAGGAGATCTGGGGACGGAGAATCAGGGGATTGTTTGCTCCTCTGAAGAGTGAGGGCAGTGGGGTTGCTTGGCCCAGCAGCACGTGGACCACAAACGTGAAGGGCAAGGCTGGAGCAAAGGCGTGGCTTTCAAAGTCCTTCTCCCCTCACGGCCCTGGACACTCTCCCGTTCCCCCGTGAAGCCTCACTTGGCTCCCTGCAAACCCAGAGTTGAAACTTGGGTTGCATAACGGATCCAGGAACAGAGTGGGGGTGGTGGGGGGAAGAATTCTATGCTCCGAGAACCACTACTCAGGGGGTCATCTGACTCACATTAAGAACGATCCAATCCTACTCTCGGCCACCTGGGGCTGGGTTCCGAGGGCCCCCCCAGGAGCTATCCGATCTCACCCAGTCAGGCTGGTCTTGGAAATACGATCAACCATAGCAAAAGGCTCTGTTTGTTCTTGCCTCTGAGCACTGCCTCTTTGATTGTTGAACTTTGGACATGGTTCTGAGGATTGGATTTGTGGGGAGGGGAGGAGGCAGGGACTGAAGGTCTGGATGCGGGGTGAGGGGGTGGGGGGAGCAATGTCAACACTTCAGGGAGGTCAGCCTGGTTCAAGCATCGAGCTTTGTACTGGCCAGTCACGGCTATCTCAACTGTGCTCGGGTTTGGGAGCAGCAGCAGCACTGTCCCTTGACTCCTGAGGCCATAGTTCTCACTCCACACAGCAGCACTCAAAGTGAACGTGGGCAAGATGGACGTTCCTCTAAAATGTCCATTTCTGACATGGCGCCGCCCAAATGTGAGGACCTGAGTTTTGGTCCCCAGAACGCACGGAAACCTGTATGCAGCTGCACAGGTGTGATTCCAGCATTCCTACAGCGAACGGGAGGTGGGGACAGGAGCCTCAGAGGGCCAGCTGGCTAGTCTGGCCTAGGAAGAGAAGACTGAGAGACCCTGCCTCAAACAAGGTAGAAAGTAATGACTGACACCCAAGGTTGTCCACATGTGTATGACACACATCCACACATACAAAGCATGCACACACATTCACACATACAAAGCATGCATGCACATCCACACATACAAAGCATGCACACACATACAAAGCATGCACACACATCCACACATACAAAGCATGCACACACATTCACATGTACAATGCATGCACACACATCCACACATACAAAGCATGCACGCACATCCACACATACAAAGCATGCACACACATCCACACATACAAAGCATGCACACATATCCACACGTACAAAGCATGCACACACATCCACACATACAAAGCATGCACGCACATCCACACATACAAAGCATGCACACACATCCACACATACAAAGCATGCATGCACATCCACACATACAAAGCATGCACACACATACAAAGCATGCACACACATCCACACATACAAAGCATGCACACACATCCACACATACAAAGCATGCACACACATCCACACATACAAAGCATGCACGCACATCCACACATACAAAGCATGCATGCACATCCACACATACAAAGCATGCACACACATACAAAGCATGCACACACATCCACACATACAAAGCATGCACACACATTCACATGTACAATGCATGCACACACATCCACACATACAAAGCATGCACGCACATCCACAAATACAAAGCATGCACACACATCCACACATTCAAAGCATGCACACACATCCACACATACAAAGCATGCACGCACATCCACACATACAAAGCATGCACGCACATCCACACATACAAAGCATGCACACACATTCACACATACAAAGCATACATGCACATCCACACATACAAAGCATGCACACACATACAAAGCATGCACACACATCCACACATACAAAGCATGCATGCACATTCACATGTACAATGCATGCACACACATCCACACATACAAAGCATGCACGCACATCCACACATACAAAGCATGCACGCACATCCACACATACAAAGCATGCACGCACATCCACACATACAAAGCATGCACGCACATCCACACATACAAAGCATGCACGCACATCCACACATACAAAGCATGCACGCACATCCACACATACAAAGCATGCACGCACATCCACACATACAAAGCATGCACGCACATCCACACATACAAAGCATGCACACACATTCACACATACAAAGCATGCATGCACATCCACACATACAAAGCATGCACACACATACAAAGCATGCACACACATCCACACATACAAAGCATGCACACACATTCACATGTACAATGCATGCACACACATCCACACATACAAAGCATGCACACACATCCACACATACAAAGCATGCATGCACATCCACACATACAAAGCATGCACACACATACAAAGCATGCACACACATCCACACATACAAAGCATGCACACACATCCACACATACAAAGCATGCACACACATCCACACATACAAAGCATGCACGCACATCCACACATACAAAGCATGCACACACATCCACACATACAAAGCATGCACGCACATCCACACATACAAAGCATGCACGCACATCCACACATACAAAGCATGCACACACATTCACATGTACAATGCATGCACACACATCCACACATACAAAGCATGCACACACATCCACACATACAATGCATGCACACACATCCACACATACAATGCACAACCTTTTAAAGGAGACATGATAACTCAGATGCAGGTGACCTGCTGACAGCCCTATGGGGACTTCTGGATCTGTTTCCTCCCGGCTCTTCCTTCTCGCTCCTGTTCTGTTCTCTTAGCTGTCTCCTAGGAACTCCGGCACTGTCTACAGACAGTATGTCTCCAGCGGGCCCCAGCTGGCCAGCTCAGCCAGCAGCCAGCAGGGCCACACGCTGGTGTACTGAGCCCATCGTCCAGGAGGCCAGTCTCTAAGGGATCATCGCAGGGGACAGCAAAGTGAAGGAGCATCCTGCAGTTGGGGGGTGACAGCCACAATACTCTGCTTCTCCATTTCACTCAATGAGTGGCCTTCAGGGAGCTAGGCCTGGTGGCACAGGCCTGTCATCCCATACTGTGGTGACATATTGTGTGCCCTAAGATGTCACCACACCATACACCTGGGAGGCTGAGGCAGGAGGATGGAGATGTTCAGGGCCTGCTTGGGCTAGAGTGATTTCAAGGCCAGTATGAGGGGCTTAGTGAGACCCTGTCTCAAAATAGACAATAAGAACAGGGCTGGACCAGGTGGTGGCGCACGCCTTTAATCCCAGCACTGGGGAGGCAGAGCCAGGCAGATCTCTGTGAGATCGAGGCCAACCTGGTCTACAGAGTGAGTTCCAGGAAAGGTGCAAAGCTATACCAAGAAAACCTGTCTCGAAAAACTAAAAAAAAAAAAGAAAAAAAAGAAAAAGAAAAAAGAACAGGGTTGGCAATGTAGCTTACTTAGGGTATAATGCTTTCCTAGCAACCCCCAATGGGGGCCTAGGGGCAAAGCTCCGCAGTAGAGTGCTTGCCTTCTGTCTGCCAGTGATGGGCTGGGGTGTAGCTCAGTGGTAGAGCACTTGCCTAGAATCCCCCAGTGAGGGGCTAGGGTGTGACTCAGTGGTAGAGCACCTGCCTAGAATCCCCCAGTGAGGGGCTGGGGGTGTGGCTCAGTGGTAGAGCACCTGCCTAGAATCCCCCAGTGAGGGTCTGGGGTGTGGCTCAGTAAAGCACTTAACTTTGCATACCCAAGGTTCAATGCTCAGTAACACACACACCAAAACCACATACAATGACACTGAGGTCCCCCCTCCCCCACTACTTTTCGATATAGGGTCTCATTCTGATGCTCTTACTCTCAGGGTGTTGTCCAGCTTGGCCCAGAACTCACATCTAGCCCAGGCCGGCCTTCGGCTTGTAGCAATCCATTTATCTCAGCTTCATGAAGGTTAGGATTGCAGTCATGACGCCATTGTGAGCGCTTGTCTGATGTTCATGAAGTACTGGGTTTAGTTACCAGCATCATAAAAGCAGGTATGCTGGCACATGCCAAGATTACCCCTGACTACTTCAGTTTGTGGCCAGCCTGGACTACATGGGACCCTGTCTCAGAGGGAGGGAGGGATGGATGGATGGATGGACAGATGGATAGATAAATGGATATATAGATAAAAGATAGAGGACAGAAAATAAATACATGATAAATACATAAACAATAGATAACTGACTGATGGACATAATTGACATTATGATAGATAATTGACTGATAGATAATTGACATAATAGACAATGAAACACCCCTTGTCACTGCTTTGGATTTTTAGAATTCTGTGTGTGTGTGTGTGTGTGTGTGTGTGTGTGTGTGTGTGTACTAAGAGGTTACACTCAAGGCCTCCCGCATGTCAGCTATCATTGACCTACGGCTCCAGCCCTAAAAAAAAATTCTTTTACATGTATTTAGCGTGTGTGCAGGCAAGTGTGTGAGTGACATAGTAAACATGTAGATGGCTGAGAACCACCCACAGGAGTCAGTTCTCACCACTGTGTGGGGGCCAGGGATCAAATGAGGTCATACTTGGCTGCACGTATCAGTACCTGTTGGACCATCTTGCTGCTACCGCCATTTTTTTTTTTTTTTTTTTTTTTGGAGACAGGGTTTCTTTGCATAGCCCTCTAGACCAGGCTGGTCTTGAACTCACAGATCTGCCTGCCTTTGCCTCCCGAGTGCTGGGATTAAAGTCGTGTGCCATAATTGCCTGGTTCGCCCCCCCCCCTTTTTTTCCTTCCTCCACTTTTTGAGACAAAGTCTTGCTATGTAGCATGGGCTGGCCCTGAATTCCCATCCCCCTGCCTCAGCCTCTTGAGTTGTGCCCAGCTGTTTTTAGATTTCCCCCTAAGAAAACCCTGCATTTCAGTGTTGGGGGCTGATACTCACATTTGGTCTCAGGGAGACTTTTCACCCCAGAGGCAGCTCTCAGGGCCTCCAAGAAACCCTCTGCTTCTGGAATGAGGGTGGTGGTAGAGTCATTGTCCCACAAGGAAAGAAACCTGACCGGTCCCTCCCATCCAATCCGGGGACAATTACAGGATTATTTTAGTTGTTTTGGCAAGGTGGACTCAACCAAACAGGCCGAGAGAAAAACAGATGAGGTTTTAGCTCAGGGAAGAAAAGCAGGTCTGGCCTCATTTCCCAAACCTGTTTGCTAAATGGTTAATGCGGAAGGAAGAGAGTCCTATAAACTCCCTCCTCATGCCTGACTGCCAGTGTACACGTGCTGAGCACATCCTAGCTTTGAAGATGGGGTCTCATTTGCTGAGCTCCCTGCTCCCTGTATTGGGGATGGAACCTAGGGCTTTGCATCTGCCAGGCAAGTTCTCTGTGGCTGAGTCAGTCTCCAGCCCCTCACTGGGGGATTCTAGGCAGGGGCTCTACCACTGAGCCACACCCCCGCCCCTCACTGGGGGATTCTAGGCAGGGGCTCTACCACTGAGCCACACCTCCAGCCCCTCACTGGGGGATTCTAGGCAGGGGCTCTACAGCTGAGCCACACCCCTAGTCTCTGCATGTATTTTATATACATTTACTATGAGTATGTGTGGTCCTGGGTGTATAGAGCTAGAGAAAGAAGAATGACTCTCCCAGACCCAAATTCTCCCTGCAGCTAGACAATGCTCTTGGGCTCCCTCTACCCACCAGGCCCCTGGGGATTGGTTAGCAAGCACAGGCCTGCACAGGCCAGCTGTGAGTTTCCCTCACAGACGTTTCCTTCACGGGTCACACCTACTTGGCCGCCCCCAGGAAGGAGCCAATACCTTCTGGAGGTTCTGTGACTCACAAAGCCCTGACTCCAAGTTGCCAGCCCTGGGTTTTGGAGTTTGTGGCCGGAAATCAGAACGACTGTATGGAGGGTCGAAGATAGGGTCAGTGGGATGAAAAGCAGAAGAGGCTGGAGGACCCACATCCACCATAAACTTACTGCAGAGGTTATCTCATGCAAGAGAAAGGTCATCCCCTAATGTCCGATCTTACAGATGAGAACACAGCCCAGAGAGGTGGAAGCATCTGCCCGGGGTCACACAGCATCCCCAGTTATGGTTTTTCCACTCCGAACCCAGGCCTGGGTACAAGTAAGGACCTCCCTCAGATTCTGCCCTCTTCCACTAAGACAGGAGTCTGGAGGCTGGGCATACAAACTACTGTTACTCCAGCTTAGCCACCAAGGAGCTCCTTGGTGGCTCAGACTCCACCATGCCAAGCTGCCCTTGAGGAGGTACCCACCTGAGGATCCAGGAGTGCGAACACACCAGATAGAGCCAAGCAGCACAGCCAGGACCCGTATTAACAATTGTCTCCACTTCTCTGGACTTAAGGCCCTCCACGGCCCTTTATGAACCAGAGAGGTGTGAGGGTGGAAACAGGGCGTGGCTTAAGACATCTGCACCTGAGACACGCCCCCTCCCAGCCCTGCCAGGCAACCTGCTGAGGCTGGACTTGATCCTGAAGCTGCTTCTAGAATGACCAAGGCCCTCCTTGAAAACCACAGAGATTCCATCAAGTTCATGGTTCCCACCCGGTCCAGAGCAGCTTAAGGGGATGCGTTTCACAGGACACAAGTGACCTCTCCAGCTCCCGACAGTCCTTCCGCGGAGGAGGCGGTGATCCTGCATCCCCTCTCTCTCTTTCCCCCTCCTCATTTCTCTTTTCTTCCCTCCCTCCCTCTTTCTTTTCTTTCCTTCTTCCCCCTATTTTTTCTGTCGCTCTCTATTTTTTTAGACAGGGTCTCGCTATGTAGCCTTGGCTGGCATGGAACTCATTATATAGACCAGGCTGGCCTCGAACTCACAGAAATCCTCCTACCTCTGCCTCCCAAGTGCTGGCAGCTGCTGTGCAGCACCGCCTTTGATTTGCTCTTTCGTTTCTTTCTTTCTTTCTTTTGACTAACGATTTTATTTTCAGACAAGTCATTTTTTTACTGCTTCAGTATTTTCTTCTCACATAACACAAACGTTGCAGAACTGGGTCACTTGCTTCTTTTTTTCTTTGTCTCCCCCCAGTTCAAAACGCTTGCATCTCTGTAGGGCCAACGTCTTCTTGGTTCTGCATCAGGCTCAACACATTCAGCCCTAAGCGTAGGCTCCATTGAGGTTGTGGCCTTCTTTTAGAAAATCGGTTTTGTCTGCCCATCAGACTCACCTTGTATCTCATCATAGCCCCCCCCACCCCCTTTTTAAGATTTATTCGTGTGTGTGTGTGCGTGTGTGTGTGTGTGTGTGATATGTGTGCGTGTCTGTGGAGCTCAGAAAAAGGTGTTGGTTTCCCTGGAGCCAAAGTTACAGGTGGGTGTGAGCCTTGCAACATGGGTGGGTACTGGGAACTGAATCCGGGTCCTCTGCATGAGCGGTGCGTGTTCTTAACCACTGAGCCGTCTCTCTAGGTCCTCATCACGGTTGGTCATATGCTGGGTCACTCTGTGAGGCGGACACTTGTCACACTTCTTACAGAAAGAAGGTCCTTTGGGTTTTAGGCACATTGGCCGTCTTTGCAGTAGAGGTGTGTACAGGATGAGAGCTGAAGAGCCAGTGCCCATGATTTTAGCTGCAAGCAGGACCCCTCACCCCCACAGTGTATCACTCTTTAGCCCAGGCTGCTGCTTGAACTTACAGCAATCCTCCTGCCTCTGCCTCCCAGATATTGTGGTCAGAAATACGAGCTACCTCACCTGATTGAGGAGCCAAGAGTTCTGGAGCCAGCCAGATCCCCAGGCCCCAGTTCCTACTTATTGAGGGGCTCCAAACGACTCATGCCATCTCTGAGCCTCAGTTTCGTCATGTTCAAAATAAAAATGCTATCTGGCCATAGTAGTGCATGCCTGTAATCACACACACACACACACACACACACACACACACACACACACACACGCAGGCAGGCAGGCAGGAGGCAGGAGGGTGGGCAGGCACTTGATCCCAAGGCAGTATAGAAAGATAAAAAATTACGGGGCCCCCCTCAGGCTAGGTTCCGGATGAAGCCTCTGAGAGTCAAGAATTCTGAACCATCAGCTACAGTCGCTGTGGCAGTTGGTGACATGCAACATTTCTTTTATAGAGAGATATTTCAAATAAGAATTTTTAAATACTGATGAGGGACTCTCCAGAGAGACAGTTCAGTGGCTAGGAGCCCTGGCTGTTATTCCAGAGGACTGAGTTTGGTTCCCAGCACCCATGTGACAGTGGCTCACATGTAACCCCAATGCCTCTGGCCTCCAAGAGCACCCTCGTTAACACACACACACACACACACACACACGGAAAATAATAAAAATAAATCTTAAAATTAATCAATAAAGCATCTGCAAGGCTTTGCTTTTTCTCCTATATATTGCTTTCCCCTATATTGCTATAAACATGCAATTAAAAGTTACATTGATTTATTTATTGTGTGTGTGTGTGTGTCTGTGTGTGTGTGTCTTTTTGTATGTACTTATGATGGGCACCCAGATACCAAGGTGTGTGTGTGGAGGTCTGAGGACGGACCTCCTTCAACCATATGGTTTCTGGGGATCAAACTCAGGTCATCAGCTTGCCTGCAGGTACCTTTACCCACGGAGCCCTCTCTCTGGTCCCCAATCTGTAACTGTCTCCGAGTCGTACCAGAAATAGCCTTTACCGTGAAAGAGATGCCCTAACTCCATTGACAGCCCAGCGGCTGCCGGTTTAGTTTTGGTTTTTTACTTAAGATTTTTTTTTTTTTTTCCGAGACAGGGTTTCTCTGTGTAGCTTTGCGCCTTTCCTGGAACTCACTTGGTAGCCCAGGCTGGCCTCGAACTCACAGAGATCTGCCTGGCTCTGCCTCCCTAGTGCTGGGATTAAAGGTGTGCGCCACCACCGCCCGGCTAAATTTTTAAATTGTGTGTGTGCACACGCCCTTGGAGGCCAGAAGCGGGCGTCAGATCCCCTGAATGTGGAGTTAAAGGCAGCGGAGAGCTACCTGGGACGGGGGCTAGGACCCAAACTCCAGTCCGCTACAGTAGCAGTACAGGCTTCTATAACTACCGATTCATCTCTCCAGCCCGGACCATCCATTCATATGGTCAATGCACCTTGACTACATCTGCCCCCCACCTCCCCTCCCTCCCACTCCTGCAGACCCCTCTCAACATGTCCCGCTCACAAGTTCAAGTCTTCCTTTTTGTTTTAAAGACTGACTCACCGACTCCACGTAGTGTTACCTGCTTGTGCATTTATAAATAATTAAATCATTAATCATTTCAGTTAAAACATTTACTCCACCACCACCCCCTTTTTTGAGATTAGGATCTTTGTGTATCCCTTGACGATGAGTCTGGAACTCACAGAGATCCACCTGCCTCTGGCTCCCAAGTGCTAGTATTAAAGCCGTGTGTGACCATGAGCGGTCTATAAATCTTCTTTTTAAATTGAAATTTTATTGTATTTATTCACTCACAATTCCATACATACATAATGTATTTTTTGTTTGTTTGTTTATTTGTTTTTCGAGACAGGGTTTCTCTGTGTAGTTTTGGTGCCTGTCCTGGATCTTGCTCCATAAACCAGGCTGGCTTCGAACTCACAGAGATCTGCCTGGCTCTGCCTCCCGAGTGCTGGGATTAAAGGCGTGTGCCACCACCGCCCGGCTCATAATGTACTTTGAGGATACACCGGTTATCTTCTAATCCCCCTCCGGCTGAACCCCTTCTTCTTGATGAGGTCCTGTTCTACTGAAAATCTCTTTAATAAGCCCCAAGTCTACTTTGTACTGGATCGTGCCTGTAATCCCAGCACTCCAGAGGTGGAGGCAGGAGGATCAGAAGTTCTCCTCAGCCACTTGGGGAGGTTGAGGGCAGCCTGGGCCACGAGAGAGAGAGAGAGAGAGAGAGAGAGAGAGAGAGAGAGAGAGAGAGAGAGAGAGAGAGAGAGAATACAGTCAGGGGTACAACAGCACTTCCATCAAGTGTGATGAAACCCTTGCCACACCCTGCACTTGCTTCCCAAAATGTAAGCTAAATGTGAGCGCCACGAAGTCGCCTGATTGAAACATTCCCTTTTGAAAATTTATTTTTCTTATCTATATATCTATGTATCTACGTATCTATCTATCTATTATTTAGTGTCTGTGTGTGTGTGTGTGTGTGTGTGTGTGTGTGTCTGTGTGTGTGTGTGTTTCAAGACAAAGCTTCTCTGTGTAACTGGAACTCACTCTGTAGACCAGGCTGGCCTTGAACTCAGAGCTCTGGGGAGGGGGCAAGCCAAGTCAACACATTTTAACAAATCACTGACGACTACTCCCTTTTTTTTTTTTTTTTTCACAAATTGGGTGACCAAGTTGTCATTCAGAGTTCCCAGAATTCCAGGCTGGAGTGTGGCTTTGCCAGTTCCCACTGTCCAGCCTTCACCATGGTGGCCTCTGGCACTCTTGTGTTTGTGCCCCAGCCCCATATTCACACTCGGCGCTCCCATTCTGCCGACAGCTGCCCTAGGGTAGAAACCCTGGCGTGGTCCATTCTCAGGAGGAGGACTGGGAACAGGTTCACAGTCCGCACAGGCATGCTGAGAGCCTTTTGGACCAAGACTGCCAGGGTGTGGTCTAGATGGGGAGGATTTGGGGTCTGGACATGAATTTCCCCTTGACTCTGAGATGATCTGGGAACACGGCAAGGAACTCTTTGTCCACGTCCAGGGACCAATTACACAAAGCCACGGACATACACACCTGCCTAGAATCCCCAAGGAGGAACTGGGGTGTGTGGCTCAGTAGTTGAGTACTTGCCTAGAATCCTCCCACACATGAACATGCACACACGCACACACACACACACACAGCCTCGTACCCAGATCGGTCTAACACGGCAGCTTCTCACCTCCACTTCCCTGGCTCATTGCGTGGCTCTCCCTGTCTTGAACAAAACTACTCAGGGGCCTCTGCATCTCTCTCTCTCTCAGAACTTCTATCCAGCCCCTGTCCACTGAAGAGAAACGTATTGTTGGTCACAGCACAGGATGGATCAGGCTCAAAAGGCCTGGAGGGGACTCAGAAAACTCAGGATCGGCCACTCTGGCCCTGCCTGGACCCCAGGAAATGTTTCTAGTGATGATGACATCCCTCTTGTACCCCAGCAGCCTGACAGACTCGTCTGGAACCAGGACTAACACTCTGCCATCTGGAGTCCATCCTTACGGCAACCTGTTTTCTTCCGTTTGCTTGTGAAACAAGACAGCTTCTCTCACTATGTCGTGGCCTTGAATCTGTGAGCCTGTTACCTCAGCCTTTCGAGTGCTCAAATTACAAGCTTAGGCCACCTCATTCCACTTATCCTATTTCCAGTTACCCCAAATATTAAGGATTGTATCTAGGAACTTGAGCATGCTAGGCTCCTACCACTGGTCACACCCCCATCCCCTCACTGGGGGATTCTAGGCAGGTGCTCTACCACTGAGCCATACCCCAGCCCCTCACTGGGGGATTCTAGGCAGGTGCTCTACCACTGAGCCACACCCCAGCCCCTCACTGGGGGATTCTAGGCAGGTGCTCTACCACTGAGCCACACTCCAGCCCCTCACTGGGGGATTCTAGGCAGGGGCTCTCCCACTGAGCCACACCCCAGCCCCTCACTGGGGGATTCTAGGCAGGAGCTCTACCACTGAGTCATACCTCACTGGGGGATTCTAGGCAGGGGAAGCTACTGCTGAACATATCTCAGAAATTTTTCACTTCTTATTTTGAGTCAGGGTCTCATTATGTGTCCAAGCTGGCTTTAAATTTGTGATCCTCCCTGCCTCAGTCTCCCCAATGCTGAGATCACAAGGCAGGCCACTATGCCCAGCTCAATCCTCACTTCGTGTACCTGTGTATTTTGTGTGTTTGCGTGATATATGTGCATATGTGTGCAGGTGCTTGCCTGTGCACATGTGTGGAGGACAGAAGAGGACATCAGGTGTCCTACTCTCCCGCTCTCCATCTTGTTCCTTTGAGACAGGGTCTCTCACTGAACCTGGAGTTAGGTTGGTTGCCAGCGAGCCCCAGGGATCTGCCTGTCTTTACCCCTCACTTCTAATTCCAGGTTTGTACAAATACAAAAAGCTGTGCCTAGCCTTTTCTGTGGGTGCTGGGGATCTGAACCCAGGTCCTCATGCTTGCACAGCAGGAGCTCTTACCCACTCAGCCATCTCCCTAGCCCCTAATCCTGACTTCTCAATTATGGGACCTTAAATGATTTGCTTTTCTGTGCCTCAGTTTTGCTCTATGAAAATGGGCTCAATAGCAATACTAACTCACAGGACGGTCCAATAGCCCAATGAGTCACTGCATTTATCCAGCCAGTCTTTGTCACATGCCTGCTTTGGGTCAACTACAAAAGAGCCAAAGCCACGCTAGACACCGGGAATTAAGTTATGAATGAATCAAAGCCTCTGGTCACACAGATGGTCCCTTCCTGTGTGGGAAGCATTAATGAAAGTGGTAGGAGGTGGTAGGAGCTATGAGAAACAAAAGAAAGCTAGGTGTGGTGGCACACACCTGTAAGCCTAGCACTTGGAAGGTGGAGGCAGGAGGATCTTGAGTTTGAGGCAACAGAGGAAGGCCTTGTCTTAAAAATAGATGAGCACTGGGCTGGAGAGATGGCTCAGCTATTTTTCCAGAGGACCCAGGTTCAATTCCCAGCACCCACATGGTAGCTCCTAACTGTCTGTAACTCAAGTTCCAGTGACCATCTAACTTGGTCACACAGACATGCATGCAGACTAAACACCAATGCACATTAAAAAAAAAATAGAGGAATGTGAACACTGAGATGACGGGCATAAAGGCACTTGCCAGCAACTCTAAAAACCTGAGTTCAATCCCTGGAACCTACATGGTGGAAGGAGGAGAATCAATACCCACAGATGTTGTCACTCACTCACAAACACACACACACACATACACACACACACACCACAGACACATATATACCACACAGACACACATACATATCATACACATACACACCACAGAGACATACACATATGCCACAGACACACACCACAGATACACACACACACCACAGACACACATACATACCACACACACACATACACACACACACACACACACCACAGACACATATATACCACACAGACACACATATACATCATACACATACACACCACAGAGACATATACACCACAGACACACATACATACCACACAGACACATCACACACATACACACACACCACAGACACACATACATACCACACAGACACATCACACACATACACACACACCACAGACACACATACATACCACACAGACACATCACACACATACACACACACCACAGACACACATACATACCACACAGACACATCACACACATACACACACACCACAGACACACATACATACCACACAGACACATCACACATATACACACACACCACAGACACACATACATACCACACAGACACATCACACACATACACACACACCACAGACACACAGACACACATACATACCACATAAACACACATACACATCACACAGACACCACAGACACACACGATGTAATTGTTAAATGAATGAGTGAATGAATAATAGTAAAGAGAGATGGTAGTGTGCTGCAGGACGTCTTTCTGTATGCTGTGAATATGTGTTGCTCTTATTGGTTGATAAATAAAGCTGTTTGGCCAATGGTGAGGCAGAATAAGGTTAGGTGGGACATTCCAGCTGGAGAGAGAGGAATGGGAAAGGAGAGGCGGAGGAGAGCTGGAAGCCGCCGCCAGGAGAAGCCAGTCCTGGTAAGCCATGAAGCCACATGGCAATGCATAGATGAATAGAACTGGGTTAATTTAAGATATAAGAGCTAGCTAGCAAGAAGCCTGACCCCATAGTCCATACAGTTTGTAAATAAATTTATACATATACATATATATGTATATATATTTGGTTTTTTGAGACAGGGTTTCTCTGTGTAGCTTTGCACCTTTCCTGGAACTCAGTCTGTAGCCCTGGCTGGCCTCGAACTCACAGAGATCCGCCTGCCTCTGCCTCCCTCCCGAGTGCTGGGATTAAAGGCGTGCGCCACCACTGCCCGACACCAGTTTGTAAATAATATAAGCCTCTGTATGTTTGCTTGGGATCAAGCGGCTGCAGGACTCAAGAGGGAGAGATTCGTCCCAACCGCAGGGCCGGACAGGACTGGAGAAACCTTCCGGCTACAGTGGTGTTAGGGCCAAGGCAGCTCCTAACAGTGTATTAGTTCCTGTCTTGCTGCTGTGACAAACACCCGATGAAACTGACTTAAGAAAGGAAGGATTTATTTTGGCTTACCATCCATCATGGTGGGAAGGCATGGCGGCGGAGCACGAGGTGGATGTCACATGGCACTTGCAGTCATGAAGCCGAGAGAGATGGATGCTCATGCTCCTCTAACTTCCTCCTTTGCATCCTGTCAGAGACCCCACCCACAGAACGGTGTCACCCACACTCAGGAATGTCTCCTCACCTCAATTAACTTCATCTAGTTAAACCCTCACAGATGTGCCCAGGGGTTGGCTTCCATGCTGAGTCTAAAGACCAACAGTCAATTAATTAGCAGAGAAGGTATCTCTGATGGAGGCACAATTAAGCTAAGAGCAGATGAACTCCCACAAGGGTGTGAGCCCTGCAGATACTGGAGGAGCCTCTGGGCAGTGGAAATAGCAGATGCAAAGGCCCTGAGGACAGAGAAGCTCCATGTGGGCTTCCCCTGAGCCCTGGATTCACCCCCCCCACCCCCCACCCCCGGGAAAGATTCAGGTTTCTCTTCAGCCAAGGGTCTGGCACCTGTCACTACTTTCTCATCCTCCAAGCACTAGTCAGAGGACATATGGGAGAAAGTGCCACATTTCACCTTGACCCTTCATTTGGATGCGACAGCTCATCTTTTTTCTTGGATTCTTGTGAACGATGTTGGCTGGCTGTCTCCAGATGTCTGGCACTCAGTGAGGGATTGGAAGGCCAGGACTCAATGTTCCCGCGGCAACAAAACTGCAAAACAAAGAAGCTGGAGGAAATCCCATCCCAGGCCACCAGGGTTGCCCTGCCCTCATCCGGGCACCAGGAGCCAATAACGTGATATCCCCTATGCACTGCCGAGAAGTCACTGTGCCCTCCTCTCTCCCAGGCTGGAATCCAGATGGCTCCTCCTGAGAACCCAGAGAACTGCTTCATGGCAAGCTGCTCTCTGGAGAGAGGAATGGGGCCCTTGCTCCATGCAGCCAACTCAAAATCACAGACTTCACCTTGAAGAGATTATTTATTCATTTATTCCAGAACCAGATATGAGTGGCCATGATCTGGGAACACAGATTCTGATAACTTCAAATTCCCTGTTCCAATACAGAAGTGGTTACATGCAATGTTTATTAGTTACACAATAAATAAGGCAATGAGCTGGGCAGTGGGGGCGCATGCCTTTAATCCCAGCACTCAGAAGGCAAAGGCGGACCTATGAGTTCGAGGTCAGCTTTTACAGAGTGATTTTCAAGATTACACAGAGAAACCCTGTCTCGGAAAAAAAAGAAAGAAAGAAAGAAAAGGAAGGAAGGAAGGAAGGAAAGAAAGAAAGAAAGGAAGGAAGAAAGAAAGAAAGAAAGAGAGAGAAAGAGAAAGAAAGAAAGAAAGAAAGAAAGAAAGAAAGAAAGAAAGAAAGAAAGAAAGAAAGAAGAAAAAAAGTAAGTCAATGTAGCAGTAAATACAGATGAGTGGCTTACACAGAGGGTAACTCTGCAGCAGGCTTCAGACACAATCTGATGGCATCCTTGGCATCTGGATTGGTGAAAGCTAGTGGTTTGGTGAGGATATACTATGAAATTCTGGTAGTCACAAGGATGTTGGGTCAGACACAAGTGTGAGAATAGATGGCTTTCAAAGGGACTGAAAACTGTCCAGGATTTATTTGGCTCTGGTTTGCAACACTTTTATTTTAGATTTGCTTTTATTTTTTAAGTGTGTGTGTGTGTGTATGTGTGTGTGTGTGTGTACAGTGCCTGAAGAGGACAGAAGAGGGCATCAGATCCCTTGGAGCTGAAGTTACAGGCAGCTGTGAGTCACCTGAACTCTGGTCCTCTGCAAAAGCAGCCAGTGTTTTTAATCACTCAGCCGGCTCTCCAGCCCTGGTCTAGAACATTTTGATGATCCATAATCTTAAAGTGTTATCACTTTACCTTGTAGAATCTTTAGCGTTCCCTCTCCCCATCTTCTTCTTTCTCTTTCCTTTCTTTCTTCCTTCCTTCCTCATCTCATCTCCTTCTTTCTTTTTCTGGAATCTTCTGTTCACCCAGACCCAGGGTGGCTAGGACAGAGTTGAGAAGCACAGAGAACCAAATGAGCTTCCAGAGTCAAAGGAGAGTTTATAAATGTGTGTGTGTGTGTGTGTGTGTGTGTGTGTGTGTGTGTGTGTGTGTGGTGTTCCCCTACCTAGAGTTCCCTAGCCAGCCCGGGCCACCTAGGCAGACGTTGTCCCAAACCCTGTCTTGATGGGCCAAGTTCCTTCCTTGACCCTCACCAGAGTCACGTGGAGAGATATGTGCCTCTGTTTGGCACACAGGCACAGGGATCCCTGCAGAGCCTCCTCAGATAGAACGGAGCCTGATTTTCTGACCACATCGAAACTTTTGTTTCTTCATGGGCTGATGAAATGGCTCAGTGGTGCTTGCTGCCAAGCCTGGTAACGGGGAGTTTGATTCCTAGGACCCACGTGGTGGAAGGAGGGAACCAACCCTCAGGGGTTGTCCTCTGACCTCCACACGCAACCTGTGGCATGTGCCCCCATAAAGAAATGCAATTGAAAAATTTAAAACTGATAAGCAAACAACCCCCCACCTCCTTTTTTTCTTTTGCCGGGACTGAACATTGAACATAGGTTCTCATGCATACTGGTCACGCACACTACCACTGAGACTCCCTTTTCTGAAGCTCCAGAGGGGGATGGGCAATGTCCAGTTCTGGAATGGTTAAGTGGTTATCCAAGCCCAAAGCCCAAGGCTTCCCAGGGTGAAGTGCGCTTGAGCTCCATTGGGGACATTGCAACCTGACCCTGAAGTCCTTGGTTCTCAGGAAACCTGAGCCTGTCCCAGGTGCAGAGCTCTTGGGAAGGGCGGGGCCCATGGCCTGCAGAGAAACCTGGGCTTTTATGCTGCCTGAGGCTTGGAGGCTGGGCTGTAGGCAGGCAGACAAGTTTGCCCCCAAGATTCTGGACCCAGTATGCTGGGCCACACTGGACAGAGGTCCAGGCAGGACCAGGATTAAAGTCATGGTAGTTTTCAGTGATGGAGGAGTGCCAGGAACAAACTCTCTTTCCTTGGGACCCCACCAGAGGGCTCCAGTGACCTTTGCAGAGCATTTATGTCCCTGGCTAAGCCTGCCCTTCGAGGACACTTTATTGCAGAAATGGATTTTCTTTTTTTAAACAAATTTTAAGAGTTACAGTGTGTGTGTGTGTGTGTGTGTGTGTGTGTGTGTGTACATGCCACAGCATGTGTGTGGAGGTCAGAGAACAACTTCTACCATGTGGGCCCCTGTAACTGAACCCAGATAACCAGACTTGGTAGTCTACAGAGGGGTGAGCCAGCCCCTGCCAACCTGAGACTTGGCACTGTGAACTGATATTTCCAGGAGGAAGGAAGGAAGGAAGAAAAGGAAAGGCAGCCATCTTCACTGGCTCCAGAGGAGCACACATGGACAGGCTGCTCGCCCATGGCTCAGGAGACCTCCCTTCCAGGGAGGTCAGCCATAGGCTCCGATGCCCCCAGCACCTGAGCCAAGGCAACAGAGAGCTGTCCTTCCCTGGCAGGGCCCTTGGGAAACTGGGATTGGTGGCAAACTCTGTTCCCTGAGAGAGGCAGGTATCACCTGAAGTCTGAGGTCCTTCCGGGCCTCTCCTGGAAGGCTATCTTTTGTATGCACCTGAAGCTTTGGGAGGGAGCTGATGGGTCACACCTGGGTGTGGGGGACAGGGAACAGCAAACAGGAGGTACAAGTGTCTTGCCAGCCACAGGAATGCCCCTGGTCATTCACCAGGACAGAGGAGCGGTCTGTCACCACAGGAGGCCTGACTTGCCCCTTTGCAGATGTTTCTGTGTGCTGTCACCACAGGAGGCCTGACTCACCCCTTTGCAGATGTTTCTGTGTGCGAGAACCCAGGTCCCCCAGCAGTGTGTGACCCAAAGGTTTAGACAGCCATGGGAGAGGCTGGGTTCAGACTTCCTGGCTTCCACAGGGTACTAAGAGGACAAGTGGAGAAACCTCACAGTGACCTCTGACACAAAAAGGATCCAGCCTAAATTTCTGAGTTGGCCTCCAAGGCCTCCGGCCCTGGGCTCTGTGGATCCTTCACTTCTTGCGGCCCTGTGTAGTCTCTTAGGGCCCCCTCAGGCCAGGCCTGGCTGAGGGTCTCTGCTCTAGCAAGCGTCCCCCATTTTGCCTTCTCCACATTCCATCCTGAGAGGCCTAGAGGGACCCCAGGCCAGGGCTAGGGAGCTCCACTCCTGGTAGTCTAGCTGGCAGCTCTCTGCCCTGTTCCACCTGGGGTGGGAAGAGACTTCTCCCAGAGCTAGGCCTCCTGTTGCTTATGCCCAGTTGTCCTGGAACCAGACCTTGGTGACCTGGGGGTTCACGGGCCCTGCGACAGGGGCTCCGTATCTACTAGACGAGAGAACCAGGTCCCCCAGAAAGGGGGTGAGTGAGAGAAAAGGGGAGGGAGGTGATGGAGTGTGGAAAGGGGGAGGAAGGGGGTGCATGAAATGGTAACTGTGGGGTACGTGAGTAAAGGGGTGGGAAGGAATCAATGAAGTGGCGGGGGGTGAATGAGTGTGTCAGGGTGTCGGGGAGAATGAATGAGAGAGTGGGAGGCAGAGACTGCCTGAGTTTGAAGGACCAAGTGCCATCTGGACAGGGCTCAGGCTTCTGGGAACTGGGAAACCGGATTTTGAGTCCCTTGTGGGCGGTGTGGAGAGTTCCTGTGGGCTGGAGAATCCTAGCCCTAAGTACGTGTGTGACTTCCCAAGCTCAGGCTGTCCCAGTAAGATGTCAGGACAATAAACAGGGTGGTGTGCACATGCCTTCAATCCCAGCACTCAGGAGGCAGAGGCAGGTGGATCTCTGTGAGTTCAAGGCCAGCCTGGTCTATAGAGTGAGTTCCAGGACAGCCAGGGCTACACAGAGAAACCCTGTCTAGAAACAACAACAACAACAACTAAAGCAAGTTGGGGAGAAAAGGATTTTCAGCTTATATCTACCCATCACTGTTCATCTTTGAAGGAAGTCAAGACAGAAACTCAAGCAGGGTAGGCACCTGGAGGCAGGAGCTGATGCAGAGGCCACGGAGGGGTGCTGCTTACTGTCTTGCTTCCCATGGCTTGCTCAGCCTGCTTTCTTATGGACCAACAGACCAGGGATGGTACCACCCGCAATGGGCTGGGCCCTCCCCCATTGATCACTACTTGAGAAAATGCCTTAGAGCCGGATCTTTGAAGGCATTTCCCCAACTGAGGCTTCTTCCTCTGTGATGACTCTAGCTTGTGTCAAGTTGATATAAAACTAGCCAGTCCATGTAATAATAATAACAATAACAACAATAACAATAATAAAAAAGAAACAGTGTAGGCTTGGCCAGCCAGCCTTTGGAGGTCTTTCTGAGATTCTTGGCCAGGTGTGTAGGGAGCCCTTGAAGCTCACAGCTGTAATCCCAGCCTGTGCACAGCTGTTATTCTAGCACTCACCAGCCGAAGCAGAGGATTTTCTGTTCCAAGTCAGCCTAGACTGTCTCATAAAACCAACAAGGCCTCAGGTGGCCTTGTCACCTGCTCTGTGGGTGGCACTGGATTCCCCAGAAGCCAGGCTTCAAGTCCAGCTTGGAGTGTTGTTATTGTTGCATCTGTCCAGGCACAAAGGGACACACCACTGTGGGCCTCAGGAGTCCCGGGACCCAGCACCCACCGTGAGGCTTGCCTCGCTGGCCCCCGGTCCCTGCTTCCTGGAGCCCCACCCTACAACCTTGATAGAGCTCGGTTGGTAGAGTGCCTGCCTACCCCACATCAAGCCCTGGCTTCAGTCCCTGGGACCATGGGAATTGTAACTGGTGGGGCATGTTGAAATCCTGGTTCTCAGGAGGGGAGGCGGGAGGAGCGGAAGTTCAAGGTAACCCTTGACTCATTTACATAGTTTGAGGCCAGCCTGGGCTACATGAGACGTCTTTCTTCCAAAATGTAAACCTGCAATTTTGCCAAAAATCCCCAATCCCATCTATAGTAAGTAAGAGGTCATTTCCTAACCACCACTCCAGATTTTTAATTCTTTTTCTTTTGTTTTTTGTTGTTGTTGTTGTTGTTGTTTCAAGACAAGGTTTCTCTGTGTAGCTTTGGTGCCTGTCCTGGATCTCTCTCTGTAGATGAGGTTGACCTCGAACTCACAGAGATCCGCCTGGCTCTGCCTCCTGAGTGCTGGGATTAAAGGCGTGAGCCACCACCGCCCGGCTAAAATGACAGTTTTTGAATGATCTCAAATTCTGCTTCATACCGACTTGATCTGATATTCTTTTTTTTTTTTTTTTTTTTTTCGAGACAGGGTTTCTCTGTGTAGCTTTGCGCCTTTCCTGGAACTCGCTTTGGAGACCAGGCTGGCCTCGAACTCACAGAGATCCGCCTGGCTCTGCCTCCCGAGTGGTGGGATTAAAGGCGTGCGCCACCACCGCCCGGCCTGATAGTCTTTTTTTTTTTTTTGTGGTCAAGGACGGGGTTTTGTATGACTGGAAATCCCTCACCGACTAAGGGAACACCCTCAGGCTGCTCCACTCTGGCTAGGCCGACAAGGCCACCCACCTTGGAGTGTGGAGCAGGCACCTGAAGACAGACAGGAAGGAGGGCTTGACGCCAAGCGAGCTAATCCAGACCTTTAGCTGTTTCACCACAATCATAGGCTTCTTCTCTCACTGACATTCTTCTAACGTCACCGCCTCAGCCTGGCTAGCCCACTTCCCTTCTGTCCAGCTGCTTGCCTCCCTGTCCACCTGGCTCCACGCTTGCGTCATCACCTCTGGCTCCTGCTTCCCTTTGCCCAGCCCTTCCCTTGTATTCTCAATCAATCGGGAGATCTGCTTCCCTCCGGCTGAAGCTGGAGCAGAGGTTGGGACCTTTTCCTCCAGCAGCCCCAGAGCACTGCCGGCCCTGGGGAAGAGAGACCCACTGCAGGGCACAGTTCTGCCTCTCTGCAGCCCCCAGCTGGCAAGCTGGGCAAACGGACATCTGCAAGCCATTCTGGCTGGTTGGTGGCTGGCTGGTCGTGCCTTGATTGGGGATGGCATGTGAGTTGAGCGGATAGAGGTTTGAGTGCAGGGAAGGATAGCTTTCACTTAGGCTGAACAGAGGCCAAGGTTTTTCCTTTCCTAAAAGAGTTAGATGGCTATGTAGCCCCGAATCCCTGGTTCTTGAAATCCTCCTGACTCCCTATTGTTGGGATTAAAACCATCCACCACCGCACCAGGTAAATACTATTTATCCCCTTTAGTGCTGGGATGAAACTGAACTTTCTAGCTATGCCCTCTACCACTGAGCTACACCTCCAGCCCCATGACAATTCTTTTGTACATGCATTTGTGGGTGTGTCCACCAGTGTTAGCACTTGAGGCCAGAGGTTAACATGGGGATATCTTCAACTATTCTTCACCTTGTATTTTGAAACAAGGCCTTTCACCCAATCTAGAGCTCACAGTTCTAGCTAGACTGGCCGGCCGGCTAGTTCCAGGAATCCACCTCCCAGCACTGGTTTACAGGTTCACACGGTCATGCCTGTTTATGGACGCTCGGGGGATCCGAACTCAGGTCCTCAGGCTTGAACAGCAAGCACTTTACCCAGAGTCGTCTCCCCAGCTCTCAGCATTTTTTTCTTTTTTGTTTTTTTTGAGACAAGGTTTCTCGGTGTATGCCTAGCTGTCCTGGAACTCACTCTGTACACCAGGCTGACCTCAACTCACAGAGATCCTCCTGCCTCTTCCTCCAGAGTGCTGGATCAAAGGCGTGCGCCACCGCCGACCCGCTAGCTATTTTTTATTTATCCATTTCCTCACTGTTCTGAGCAGCCTGGGGCAGGGTCATGTAGACTTTTGCTTGACAAACATTTATCGAGTAGCAGGCCCGCACTCATGTCCCCAACACATATCTTCATGGCATGTGACTCCAGCCTGGGGCCAGGTACAGACTCAGCTGCACAGACACATGATTTGGCAAATGGGGGAAGGGTTGGGATCCCATAGGCCCTTAGGGGTCTTGTGGAACACATGTGGGTGGAGGTTATCCACAGAGACAAAGTATAGTTCAGACCAGACTGAAAATCCTCCACCCCTCACTGTTCAGGTCATGCTTTTGGACCTAGAAAAGATTCTATTCTCTGAGGTTCCAACTCAGAGCCCCAAGGAGGTAGATATGCAGTGGTCACGAGGTAAAGGCTGCTTGCAAAGCAAGTAAAACGAAAGCCTACCGGAAGGCTCTAAGAAACAGCTCCAGGGCCTGGAGAGATGGCTCAGTGGTTAAGAGCAATGGCTGCTCTTCCAAAGGACCGGGTTCAATTGCCAGGACCCACATGGCAGCTCACAATTGTCTGTAACTCTAGTTCCAGGGGATCCAATACCTTCACACAGACATGCATGCAAGTAAAACACCAATACACATAAAATAAATAAATCGTAGAAAAGAAAAGAAACAGCTTCACTCTGGCCTGTGCATTGGCTCCAGATCATGGAACAGAGATCTAGGGGCAGCAAGGCAGTGCGGGGCAGTTGATGTGGGAAGCTGGAGTCCAGCTCTGCTGTTGTCGGCTGTGAATTCCTCTGCGTCCCTGGAGCCCTCAGTAAAGCCAGTGGCTGGAGGATCCAGAATGACCTGACGGTTCTTACAGTCCAGCTGCCAGGGAAGCGGGGTGCTTGGCATTTGCAGCTCTAGAGAGTGAGTCACCCTATGCAGGAAGGCCAGAGAAACCGGGGACACACAAACATATCCACACTAACAAGTACCCATCACACCCATTTCTGGGTCTGGAGTGGAGGGACACAACTGTTCTCAGGAGGCGCCACTACAGGTAAAATGCCAGGCATAGCTGGAGCCCAAAGCCCCAGGTTCCTCCAGATTCTAGCTGTGTCTTCACTGAAGCCTAGATGCCACCTGGGCAGCTGGTTCCTTGGCTGTGAACTCAATTTCCTAACCCAGATCAGGTAGTTCCATCATCAATCATGCCATCCTGGCTTCTGTCTGCTTGGGTTTCAAAAGGCCACTCAGGTGTGCCCATCCTCAGACTACCCTCCCTGGAGGGGTGGGCTTGGAGTCAGGTAATCATCTGTATTGGAAGACCTAGGACCCCTCAGATACAGCTGCTCCCAGAGCAACGCCGTGTACCACACCTAAAACATCTGTGCAGGTGGCATGCTTCCCCCGCCCAGTACTGGAGATGGAACCCAGGGCCACTTGTATGCTAGGCAGGTACTCTACCACGGAGCCATACCCCCCTGCCCTGGAAACTAGTCAGGCAGACCAGGCTGACCCTAAAGATCTAAGTGTTCTGACTCCCAAGTGATGCAGTCCAAGGCAGGTACTACTATACTCAACTCTTATTTTTAGAGACGAGGTCTCACTATGGAGCCTTGGATGTCCTGGAACTAGGTATGTAGATCAGGCAGGCTTCAAACTCAGAGATGTACTGTCTCCGCCTCTGAAGTACTGAGATTAAAGGCACCTACCACCATGCTCAGCTTATTTTTATTAAAAATAATAATAAATAATACAAACTTTTTGAGACAGTCTCACTAACTTGCCCAGGCTAGCCCCTTGTTGTACCTACCTCTGGGTTGACCAAATTTCTACCTCATCTTTTCACCCACTTCCCAAGTCAGGTCCTCAGTGTTGATCCCGAGCACAAGCTATATACAGACTTGATGTGACGCTTTTTGTCAGCGCCCATTCCTGTCATTGGAATAACTACCCACCCCTGGGCTGACCGCAAATAAGCCACACACCACTGGCAGGTTGGAGGCTGGTTTTTATACAAAGGTAACTAACTCACAGGGTAGACCACCAGCGTGCTGCTACAGGTCACCACTGTCTGGCAGAAGTCAGGACTGGGATGGCTGGAGGGGGTAAACGGTGCCACGCAGACCGTCCAGTACAGAGACACAAGCAAGGACCCACGGGCACTGAGCAGGTAGGGCTGGCAAGTCTCTGGCAGCCAATGACAATTGCACTTTCTCATGCTCAGGACACTGGATGAGGAACCACAAAACCCTGAAGTGGCTGTGGAGCCTCCAGACTCCATAGGACCCCCGGAGTGTCTCACTTCTCACATGGCCCAGTGGCTGGCTTCAGACCCACTGTGTAGCTGAGGATGCCCTTCAACGTCTGATCCCGCCCTGATCATAGCTGAGATCATAGGCATGTCTCACCACGCCCAGTTTCATTTCCTGTGTCTGGAAGCTGAGTCAGGAAACTTTACTTTCCAGAGCTGCCTTGAGGGGAAAGACACATATATAGGGATATTTATCAAAGTACTCAACAGAGCTGGCACATAGAGGTAATTAATTACTAATAATAATAATAATTATTTTTGTGTGTGTGTGGAGCTGAGGACTATGCTGGGTAAGCGCTCTACCACAGTGCTCCAGTCCCAGCCATTTTTATTAATTTTCAGTCTTCTTATACACAGCCTAGGCTGGCCTTGAACTTGCTCTGGGGCCCAGACAGATCTTGACCCTTGGATCTATCGGCCTCAACCTCCCAAGCAGCTGGGATGACAGGCCAGCACGCCCTGGCGTCAATAAATAATTCTGATGAAATTCCTCGCTCAGATAGGACCTCTCTCTGTCCAACACGTAGGAGCCTCCTCTGCAGGCTGGCTAGGGCATGGCCACCTTGGAAGACTCCTTGGAGCCTGTAACCCCTGGGGTGCCCAGGGCCCCAGAATACACAGTGCCAGGGACAGCTGACGGGGGAGGGAGGCTGCACCCCCTGGAGGTCCCTGCAGAAGCGGGGTACACACTGGAGGCATTGGGGTTAGGGCCAAAGTGGTTCTGCACATAACACAGGCCGGAAGCAGGCTGGTACGGAGGCAGGCTGGGGCATGTGTCCGGGAGGCCAGGAGGCCAGTTTCTGCCCACTGGCATGCTGCATCTGGGTGACAGGGTGACTTGGGGTCAGATGAGGGTGGCAACTCTGTGTGGGGTAGGAGCCAGGTGCAGGGTTCAGCCTGGAAAGGAATAAGAGAAGACACAGTCATTCTGTTGGCAGGACAAGGTCCACCATGTCATTTCCTGAGATAAGGGCATGGACGGGGCATAGTCAGCACCAGGTATCAAGGGAGGAGAAGGACCTATCTGGGGGGTGGCGGGGGGCAGGGTTTCACGAAGCTCAGGCTTCCTTGATTCCTCAGTGTATCTAAGAATGACCTTAAACTTGGGATCCTTCTACCTGTACCTCAGAATATTTGGACTACAGGCATGAGCCACCACACCCCGCCTGTGTAGTACTCAGGGTCAAATCTAGGGATTCGAGTGTGCTAGGTAAGAGTGTACCCATGGTGGAACACAGTCCAAGAATGGAGTCGCCTGAGAATTCTGAGTGCTTGGGGAGAACTCTGAGAGAACAAGAGTTTTGTGACCTCAGTTTCTTCAAAACACAGAATTGTTCTTGGACTGTGTTTGCATGTTCCTCCCAGGGGTAGCGGATAGGAGTGAGTTTTCCTCAGCTGTTGTTATTCACGCGCCTCCATGGAGAAACATGTTTTGTCATGTGTGGCTTGTCCTCGTGATTAAACACCTTACTCATGGATTCCTCTTAATCCTCAGGTATAAACTGCCAGTTGCTCTGAATAAAGCTGACTATTGGCCGGGTGGTGGCGCACGCCTTTAATCCCAGCACTCGGGAGGCAGAGCCAGGCGGATCTCTGTGAGTTCGAGGCCAGCCTGGACTACCAAGTGAGTTCCAGGAAAGGCGCAAAGCTACACAGAGAAACCCTGTCTCGAAAAACCAAAAAAAAAAAAAAAAAAAAAAAAAAAAAGCTGACTATTGCGGGAGACTTTAGCCCACCTCATTTTTAGGCCCGATGCCGCCAACTAGATCGGTAAACACACACACAAATATAAAATTTTGAAATACAAAAACTTCTTTTCCCATGCCGGGCGGTGGTGGCGCACGCCTTTAATCCCAGTGCTCAGGAGGCAGAGGCAGGCAGATCTCTGTGAGTTCGAGGCCAGCCTGGACTACCAAGTGAGTTTCAGGAAAGGCGCAAAGCTACACAGAGAAACCCTGTCTCGAAAAACCAAAAAAAAAAAAAAAAAAAACCAAAAAAAAAAAACAAAACAAAACCAAAAAAACCCCCAAAACTTCTTTTCCCCCTTGGGGCTGGGCTGTGGCTCAGTGGAGCACCCACTCAGTATGTGCCAAGCCCTGGTTTCCAACCCCAGCTCACTAACCCACTCCTGCTTCTGGGGGTGCTTTTTTTTCTTTTCTTTTTTTGTTTTGTTGTTGTTGTTTTGTTTTTGTTTTCAAGACAGGGTTTTCTCTGTGTAGCTCTGCCTGCCCTGGCTCTCACTCTGTAGACCAGGCTGGCCTTGAACTCACAGAGATTCACCTCCCCCTGCCTCCCGAGTGCTGGGATTAAAGGTGTGCGCCACCACCGCCCGGCCCTTTTTTTTTCTTCTGAGACAGAATCTCACTAAAGTCTTGGGTAGCCTGGAACTCCCTATGTAGACCAGGCTGGCCTCAAACTCACAGAGATCTTCCTGTTTCTGTCTCCCTAGTGCTGGGAATTAAAGACGTGTATTACCTTCTTATTAAAATGATTTTCCACTTGTGTGTGTGTGTGTGTGTGTGTGTGTGTGTGTGTGTGTGTGTGTGTGTGTGTGTTGTGTGTGTGGCGTGTCAGAGAACTTTCAGGAGTCAGTTCTTTCCTTCTACCATGAGGGATGTACTCATGTCCTCAGACTTGGTGGCAGATGTCCTTATCCACCAAGCCATCTTGTTGGCCTCTTGTTTTTAATAAACCGTCTCTATTTTTATTACAGCAAACCACCCAAACTCTACGCCAAACCAACTTTGCAAACAAGATCAATCACAGAGACAAAACAACCCACAAGGCAGCTTACTAGAATAAACACATGTGTCCTGTCGTAACGCTCTTGGT